>NW_026931496.1:42500-46951 GCF_032062105.1 Saccostrea cuccullata
TCGATCTGAATTCGTGTTAAATATGTCGTATAAAGTCTGAGCTGCATTTAATCAAAGTTTTAGTGTAGGATCTAAGCATATGTACATGTATATTCCCGAGTAAAATACACATTTTGTTTTAGATCAGAGAATTGACAGCAGAAACACGAAATTGATACAATGTTTTCCTAGCGTATTTCTCGTTAATTAACGGAAAACATTCTTTTCTCAAGTGTTATATATTTATGTTTTTAAAATCCTTTCAGTGTAAGTACATGACAGTATTGTATTTATTTTTATAAGTTATTCTTTTTTGCAAAGTGTGTAAAAAACAATATCAGAGAGAGAGAGAGAGAGAGAGAGAGAGACTCATAAAACCCCGTGTATCTGACATGCATGTGCATCTGTGAAAAAATATATATGTACCGTTATTACATTGAATTCACAATTGATAATTCTAATAATTTTTAATTTCCACAACTTTGGTTTAAATTCAACTGCTCAAGCCACTTACACATTCGTTCTCTGTACCTGTACGCACGAAACCCTCGTGCATCACCTCAGTGTCAATCAAATTCGCATGAAAGTTAATTTGAGACATTCTTATGGTCAGTTTTGAGTTCAAGTGTGTAACACACTCAACTGACATCCAGCGAAATTCATCTTCCCGGTTTCACCACAACGCTTATTAACAACTTAAGTGTATTCTGTGAGTTATCCTTTTTAAGACATAAATGAGATGTATCCCGTTAAGAAAAAATTACAATAACGTAACATAAAATTGCAAAGTTCTGATGAAGTTGTTTACCAGCTAACAGGCAAGTAGCAACGGGGAGAGGGGGTCAAGGGGCCTAGCCCCACCCCCACTTTTTCCCAACATTACTTTTTCTATTGAAAATGTTCACTGAAAGACAGGTTGTACCCCCCCCCCCCTCACACACACACACACAGTTTGTACTACGGTAAAGTTATATAAGGAAAATGTAGTATTGTATGCCACTGAACTGGTACTGAAATAAGTAGCTTTTTCGACTCTGGGCAAGGTTTTTCTTTGCTTGTCAACTTTTTTAGGTAAGAAAAAAAAAATATTTCTTTAGCAGCCCCCCCCCCCACTTTTAAATACGATGCTACGTGCCTGGCTAATTCGTATAGCTTTCTAGAAAGGGGGGCTAACAGACCCTTGATAAAATCGCTTATTATCGGGAAAAAATGCAAACCGTTTCCTTCTTTTAAATATTTTTAAATGCAGCGTGTAAGTTGATCACTATTTTGTTGGATTATCGTAATGCATAGTCCGCAGAAGTTATGCTAGTGTAGAAGAGTTCCGATTTTGAGGAGAGATAACTCACTTTTTAAAATGGGGAATACTACCCATTTTATACGGTATAAACTGGGTTGGGGCAGTTTACGCTTTATAAACCGCGTTATAAACTTTGATGTAAGAAAAAAAGATGATTGTTCTAACAAAAAGACTTCGGTTAGTACAAAATTTGAACGTAACGTCAGGCGGATTGATACGTTTTTGACGCAAGTCATTGTGACGTTGGCAACCCATTTTATACGATATAAAGTAAACTTTTTATCCAATCAAATACAGCGTTACAACCAGAATTAAATTATTAGAAAATCACAAAAGTCGGCTGACCCCTTCCACATTGTATGGTTTTGTTCTTTATATTTCGTGAATTTCAGCGTAAAAAATTGTTGAACCCTATGGTTTAGATATCAATTAATGATTGATCAATTCATGATTTGAGATGAAAAATTTGCTAACTTTGTTTATTTTTTCACATTTTACCAGGGCCCTTAAGTGCATTCGTTCTTTTCTGAAATTGTGTGTCTTTAAACTCAAGCTCTTTATAAGTACAATATCGGTATACTTTAAAACTTAAATCTTTTTTGACAGGTATCTGCGTGATTTTACTACACTCCATTAACCCCCCCCCCCCAACCCCCAAAAAAAACATTTAGGAGGGGGGTATAAAATGTTACTTTTATTGAAACCGAGAGACATAAGTATAAATAATATATCATAAAAATAGTGCACAGATTTTATATGAGCGATATATATCACCTACATTTGTCAAATTCATGTCAGTTCTTTTTCGTCAATGAAAAAAAAGAATTCATACATCCGTTATAAAAATCCTTAAGGTAAAATATTTTAGATAATTTATTCAAATAAAAGACTTTGCTCTTAGCTGTCGAAATGAACTTTATTGATTTTACCCTGGAACAGATGTAGGTACATTGTGAATGTGAAGTTTCACTTAACTGTTTCCTTTACTTATTAACTATAGTCTTAATATTGTTTACAGAGTGTATGTAATGATTAGGCTGTTTAAAATTAAAACTACGTTTAACGTCACCCGCGCGCGTAGGTTTATGAGAAATTCGTCTTTGAAAAAAACAAACAATTCGGAATTCCGTATGTCCGTTCCGGTTTGGTTCTTCAATTAGCGACTGAATTCTGCTTCCCGTAGTGACAGAAAATGTGCTTTGATAGCCGCAGTTAAGGCAGTTGGTGTCTTATTAATGAAAACTAGAGAATTAAAGAGTTTGGGACCATAAATGTAAGTAAAAAATAGATTATTTTATGATTATATTAATGACAAAGTCTTGTTTGTTGATTTTTTTTTTGTCAGTCTTCGAATCATATGTACAGACTGACAGTGACAGACTCTCAGTTCGTGATTCTATTGGCTGAACTTTTCATTGTATTTTGGAGAGAATTGAAAAACTTTTTTACTGAGTGGAAACTGTGTCAAAAACCAAGATTTATATACAGTGAAAAGCATCACTTAAATCTTACTAATATGTTTCATATTAAAAATATTTCTGTAAAAATCGAAAGGAACAGTAATGAGTAAAGTAATTGATTTCTGCATAATTTATGTACCTACAAATAGCTACAATTTTTGGGAAAGATAATATACTTGTCATAACCATTTGAGCAGGGAGAAGCTTACCGAAGATGGGGCCTTTCAAGTGAAGGAGAGTAAGGAAAGTGGTTGGGGTATTCCAAGATGTGAAGAATCCTGTCTTTTGTGTGGAATTCAAGGTATTGAAGATAATCTAACAGCTATCAGTATGGTCCAAATATTAGTATTCACACTTTCAAAACTTAATGCTAGTAGATCTAGTACTAAGAAAAAATACGACATAATTCAATTTGAGGATATTTCAACATGAACACTTTTAAATATTGTCATCAATGATTTTGATTGTAGATATTGATCAACTTTTCCCACAAGAAGAAGCATTTGCCTCCAGGGTACCATGGACGTGTGGCAATATAAATCCAAAGGACAACTGAGGCCTAGTTAAAAGCCACTTTCCTGCACATTCAGTCTTAGACTACATTGTTTGCTAACAATAGGACTCAAACTGATTTACATACTAAGGAAAAACTCTGCTAGGGAAATTAATCTTAGGTGTCATATCAATTGAATGCTCTTATTACTTAATTGTAATGTTTTTAATGTACTGAATAGGTTAATTTGAATAAATTCACAATTGTTTGAAAATTTTGTTTGTTTATTTTTTTCCTCCCTCCCTCGTAGGTTTTGAACTTTAGATGTGACGTTAAACGTAGAATTAACTTTAAACAGCCTTAGATAAATTAGATTGATTTGAAATAAATAGTATTATGCAATGTATATATACAATACCCTGTTAAAATTCTATATCCATCTTTGTCATATATATGTTAAACTTAAATTGCCGTAAAGGTATCCTAAAAAAAAATCCGAAAATGTGAAGAAAAAAAAGAAATAAATAATGTCGGAAATGAAAATAAAATTGTCGGATTCCGAAATAAGAACAAATATTGTCGGAAAATGCAATGTTAAATTCAGGAAATGAAATACAGAGATCTAGTAGATATAATATTTAGCATTTGAATAGGAAAGAAACAGTGTTAACTTATAAAAACACAGGGGATATGGTACTTGAGGTTTTCTCAAACGAGACAATTATAGGTTAACCCCCAACTGCCCAATCCGTAGGCATGTTGTTTTTACAATAAGGGGTGTAGGGTAGTACACCGTGACATCAGCCCCTGTCACAGCTAGTGACCCTCCAATTATTTACAACAATATTAAACGCAAAGAATGACAGATTTCTTTCATTAATACTATAAAGAAATACATTTTGAAAGATGTGAACTTAAGTTTTTGTGAGTGGATTAGTCAAACGTTTATCATGTTTATAGGAAAAGAGTGTAACTAAATGATTCGTGTTGGACTTACGAACATTTATCTGTTCATTCAATACTGATTAATCTGCCAGTAAACAAGGCGTTGAAGGTAAATGTATGTACATTTGTATTCTTAATATTTTTTAATGATAATGTTGACATTAGTGTATTAATTTTAACGACAAAAGAAGCATGTCCCATCTTCCCGATAGGAAACCCGATCAATAAATCTATACATTCCTGTATTTATGTATTAATTTCGATTTCTTACTTA
>NW_026931497.1:0-4843 GCF_032062105.1 Saccostrea cuccullata
ACTCTTACTTTTAAAGGGAAAATTTTTTATGCCTGCTTTAATAATGTGAACACTCTTTTTCAAACGGAAGTTACATTTTTAACATAACAACCACTTATTGCGGAAGCTTTAGAAAAGGTCTATATCTCAATTTTTATCAAAACGTGTGCAAAAATTAATCTTTGAAATAACTTCCAATCCGGATTGTCGAATTTACAGTAAAAAAGATAATTTTAGTCTGCGTGGTAAAGGGTATGGAGCACCGTTGTCACAAACGGGAAGAGTTCAGAATATGCATGAAAATATTTTTCTAATGGAATGAAACAAATAGAGATAACAAACAGTAGTCAATATCAAAAATCCATACAATACAAAATAGAAGCAGAGTAAACACGGTCATCCAATACATCGGAGGTGGGATCAGGTCAATGGAGGAGTGAGCATCCCAAGCTGACCGGTTACACCCACCATGTGTGCTCCTTGTCATGATCGGGATATTACGGGAAAATCCGTCTTCAATTCAGTGTAAATATCATTGGCTAGCAATTAGTATTAAAAACATCACCCGTCTCAATGATAAATTTTCTGGTGACAAGGTCATTGTATCAACCATAGAACTTACGAAATGATGACTTTAATCGAGACTGCTGAAATTCTTGTTTCATCAACTTTTGTATAGTTTTATTGAAAGAAATCGTTGCTAGAAGCATATTCAGTAAAAAAAATATATTTTATGATTAATTTATGACGCATGTAATCTGATGAAATCGACTACAAATACAGCTGAAAATAAAGCGAAATCTTACTATAATAGTGATATATATTTGGTGTCTCATTATATCGGGTACTTAAAAGCTTTTGCTTAAAAAGTGTAATTCCAATTTTTTACCTGAACTCTCATCAAATGATATTCATAAACCAGACTTTGGCCTAACTTTTCAGTGTCAAATTATTTCCCAAGCATGCATCGTTTAATTTGTAGTCTATTTTTAAAACATGAAGTCTTATTTGCCTCATAAATTGGAGAGTCTCATAGTATCGCGGTATGGGAAAACATGGAAACTTGTGGTTGACATGGACTTCAATCTTAATTTTTAAATTTACGATGTAATTCTGCATAAAAATATAACAATTATACAAACTAAAGACTTTCAAAATATGAACTTTATCATGGATTTTTACTAGATTATAAATTCTGTGGTCTAAATAAAATAAAAACGAATGAAAATCGGTAAAAATTACGTTTTATATAAATACAAACTTTTCCAACGCATGTTCGATTCATTTTAATCATCACAAAAATTTACATTCAGGTGACAGACAGATAGCTTTATCCACAAAAATCACATGGGCTATGTATCTAATTTTTTGGAATATACCGCGATACAATGGAACCCGCGATATAATGAGAATTGAGTATACATGTATGTATACCACTACTTTAGCGGAATTTACGTTTCCCCCCTACCTGTTAAAATTAACATGGATTACGTCTACATATGTGGTTTCATACAAGATTTCAATTTTCTTGTTATACTTTTTAGGTGTTATGTCTGAAAATCATACTTTTTCGAAAAGTGTAATCGCAGTCAAAGTTTTATAACAAAACCAATGCAAACTGGATCAGATACAAGTATAATTCTTAAAGAAAATTTTTCCGAATTCGGAATAAGGAAGCTAAATGACGAAATCCGTACTGGAAAAAAGAACAAAATATCACTTTTATATTTTTGTTCATTTATTAAAAATGAATTTTTAATATACAATACTTTGGTTATCATTCTGATATCACTTTTGCTTCTTTAAGCATTGAATTAATACCCGAATTTAAAGACGCTTACCTCTCTTTGCATTGTTCATTCAGCTTTCTTAAATACTAGACTAAGTATATGGTATGTTTAAAGCAAAGAAATCTTATTATCTCTCTTTGATTAGTACTTATGTATCTCTGAGTTACGTTACAATGTACATGTAGTACGACAATGTCGTAATTTATTACCCATGTTGTTACCATTACGTGTATAATAGTTTCCAAAGTAATTCAAAGTAGAGAAAAAATTATTTACAATTATAGAATATTTATAAACAAGGGCAATGTTTGTGAATAATTTAACTTTTTTGATTGTTTTCATAAATACAGCAAAGACATTGGTTGTGAATATATAAAGATATACAGTGTATAAGGTGATACGAGTATATTACTACATAGGTAACTTAAGTGAAGTTTATGATTGGAAAGTCGAAGTAATCACGTTTATTTACTAGAAAAAGTTGTTGGTAGTAATCTTAACACAAAGATTTATAAACATGATGACAACTTTTTTTTGATGTCAGCCACTCTTATTTCTGTGACATTATCGCTGTATCCTTAGAACTTACATAGGAAGTTTTTGTCTCTCTGTGTGATATAGAGCCTGCTTTATGTGCTATCAAATGTTAAAAAAAAAAGCAAACTTCAAAAATTATTTTTTTTTTATAATATAATTCAATATTTTACAAATTACATGATCTATGTAAGCACTATTTTTGAGCAATTTCATTATATTGAATGTTGACTGCCAATTTTTTATACTAATTGTTAACTAATTATTTACACTCTGAATTATCAACGGACTTCAATGCTTACCTGTTCATGACAAGACCACAAGGAGGACGAGACTGATCGACATGGGAGGTGTACTTCTCCATGGCATCTGATTGCACCTTCGAAGTTTTTAATAGGCCATTTTTTGCTCTGCTCCTGATGTGTATTTTTTGAATGGACGTTTGAACATGATTTTTGTTTGTATACTATACAGCTGTATACTCAGTATTTTATTCGTTCAGTCAAAATAAATATTTGTCAATCACAGGATATACTAGTAGTTTTAATTTGTGCTTTTTTTTTATTTTTTTCTTTAATTTTCTTTTTAATGTTAAAAAATAATAAAAACTTACAGAATACATCAGAACAGTATTTTCAACAATAAACCATAACCAATATAAAGTTATTAATCTTTTATTTTGGTCATTCTTCAAAAATAAAAATCAAAGAATTAATATATATTTTTCACTTTAGTGATAGGCATCTTAGCATATTTGATATTTTTGTATCTAAAATAATTCATTTATTATAAAAAAAAATATATATATATATATATATATATATATATATATATATATATATATATATATATATATATATATATATATATATATATATATATATATTAGGGATGTCACGAGTACCCGGTTAACCGGGTACATTAACGTCCGAGTATCGAATACTAAATCGGTAAGTTTCGGATGTACTCTTTTAAATATTTTAAGCTTATTTATTAATGCATACAAATATCGGTTTTAAAACGTAAAATGTTCATTGCACTTGTACATACAGTATTCAGGGTTTCCTACGCTATTAAATGACCGTTATCGCCTGCGGCAGTGTTTATACAGTAATTACCGTGACCAAGCACCTGCTACCTACCTGGCTTCTCTCACCTTCGGTTGTCTTCTACCCTTATGTTTAGTTTCCTTTAATTATTTGTTTTCATTGAACATCGTTTAAGGTCTATTATGTTTTAATAAATTAGATAATTTTGTCGATTCTATAAGAAGCCGTAAATTCTCGAGGAAAGAGACTGCACGTCCGATTGTTGATATGGATGCGTTTGATTACTTGCCAATTAATGCAAATGGTTGAAGGCAAAGGCTTTAAAAAACTGATGTCCATCGTGCACCAAACTACAACATACCGTCTGTATTTTTTGAAATGGACGAAAAGTGTTGAAGATCGTAAATTTTTGTTATAGGGGAACTTAATCAAGTTGATACTGTACATGTAGTTCTGACGACTGATCACTTCGACGCCAGACGAGGAAAGAGCAGATTATTTTTTTTGAAACAAAAGCACTGTGAACCATTTAATTATGATTTTATTTCTCGTATTTATCTGATAAATAAATTGAATTTAAAAAAATAAGTTTCGTCGGGCACAAAATGGTCATAGTTGTTACAACAGAAACACTTTACGGGTAAACCATAGTTTGATTTCTACAAGAGTTTATATATGTTTTACAGTTATCAATTAACTTGTTCATATTTTTGTTTTACACTTTCTAAAATAATTCATATATATATATATATATATATATATATATATATATATATATATATATATATATATATATATATATATATATATATATATATATATATATATATATATATATATATATATATATATATATATAAGATAATTATGAAAAAAATAAGTAATTCTGATTTAAATTTTAAAAATAAAACTGCATTTCTTACAAATTCAAAACTATTTTATAACAGCTGATTTTCGGTATACTAAAACGTTGATGAAAAGGTAAGTTCGTTTGCTCAAAAATCTTGTGCGCCTTGTAGAAACCTTCTAGTTTAAGATGATTTATCTATAATGAAGGATATGGATATAACAAAAAGTGTTCAATATCAAAGTCCATAAAACAATACAATTTAGGAGCAAAGCAAACACGGATTTCTAAAACATCAGAGAGGGGATCAGGTGCCATGGAGGAGTGAGCATCCCCTGCCGACCGGTCACACCCGCCTTGTGCTCCTTTTCATGATCGGGAAATAACGGGAAAATCCGTCGTCAATTCAGTGTTAAAATAATGGACTAACAATTAGTATGAAAAACGTCAGTGACATTCTCAATGATAAATTGTATTTGCTGACAAGGTCATTGTATCGACCAAAGAACTTATGAAATGATGACTTTAAACGAGACTGCTGATATTCTTGTTTCATCAACTTCTTTGTCAGTAATTTACCTCGTCCTAGAAAATGTTCATACGTAGAGCATGCTCTTGCGTATTGAATAAACGGAGATATATAC
>NW_026931498.1:0-47007 GCF_032062105.1 Saccostrea cuccullata
AGTAACATACATGTAATACATAAGATGTTTTATGCCTGATTTGCCTACAGCCAGATTCAGTACAGTTGAAGACCTATGTACTGTATCAATATGCCATATATATAAGTCAACATACATATCTGGTATGCATAGAAATAGGTGTCATGCAGCTAAGAAAATGTTTGTACATGCATATACCTTATTACAAGTAATATATTAGAGACCTGCACATTTAGAGATTTCATTTTGTAAAGGAAAATATTTAATATTTGCAAAACATTAATTCAAACACAGCGGAATTTTAATAAGCCTAATCTATTTTTGATTTTATCCTAAAAGTAGACAATTATTATAAGCATAATCATTTTTCAGCACTTTTATAAGGATAATCTTTTATTCTATTGGAAAATATTTTGGATTGAATTATTAGCATCACTATTTTTAGTTTTATTTAAACCATCGCTAAATGCCAAAATCAGGAGGAAGCTAATATTAAATTCCTCTAATATTATACATACTCAAAAACATGATTTCAAAAGCATATCATACATATGTATATTACTCACTTAAACATAAACAATGTCATACAAATTTTATTTAATGATGTAATATATTCTTGTAGATATTGGATAATTAGAGATGGCACAATTTCAGGAAGACTTATTTTCCTTGGTTTACTATTTGGATGCTTCTAAAATGAGATCCACTGCAGCCAATAGATTGTCCGCAAATGCATCAGGTTTTACAGTGGGATGTTCCTCATCCTGAGGCCTGAAATCAACAGACACGGAATTCTCAATAAATCAACAGATCTAGGGCTTTCATTCATTATATAAATACATGTAACCAATTGAATGTTCTCCATCTTTTTTTTTCTATAAAATAAAAAAAAAAAAACTGTACCAAGGCCTATTCAATAAAGAATGTTCCCGAGCGCTCACCAAAATTCCTTATACCTCCAACAGAAATGTTTATTAGTGTTCACTTTGTTGAACAAGCTTCAGGTATAACTCAATCTGATTAAAATCAGATCCTTTGATCCACTCACACTAGATCGCTACACAAAGATCTGAAGAAACCCCACTCAGGGTCATCTCCTGGTGACCTTTCAATTATCCAGTCAAATGTTCACTTGCAAGAATTCGGAAGTATCTCAGAATTTAGTTACAAAAGTGAAAAGCCCAATGATACACGAATGGAAAAATCATGACCTAGTTTCTGTAGCCTCCAAGAGAACAATCACAGTCTTTTCTGTACAGTAACATAATAAACTTGTACTTGCTTTTCCTTGTTTTTCAGCTCTTTGTTTTGTACGAAACGATAAGATCTTCTCCACAGCTACTTTCACTTCTATATTTGTTTTTCTGAATGTCATTTATCAGAAAGGTCACCAGGAGATGACCCTGAATGAGGTTTCTTCAGGTCCTTATGAGGCGATCTATGTGAGCGGATCAAAGGATCCGATTTTAATCAGATTTGAGGTATGATTCTAAACAGCGAAGTAATACTATCAAAACATACCTATACCTCGCCAATATGCTAACCTGAATTTGCCGGTGCGGACTTGGATTCCCAGCATGCCACAGGACTGAGCTCCGCCCACGTCACTGACAATATCGTCACCCACCATCACAACCTATACACGGAAACAAAATTACGTAAATATGTTTGACAAATACAAATTAATATCCAAATATGTATGCTGTACCAGGTCCATTTCTTTTTTTTTTTTATCATTGTCCTTGTATGCTGTTCAAACCTCAAAAAAAGCATGATAAATGTTTCAGAATTTGTTTAGAAATATGATAAGATTATCTAACAGACTCAATTTTATTTTCAACATAATAGAATAAATAGATATAGAACATAAAGGAATTAACTTTTCACATTTTTCAATAAATAATTCAGCTGATCAAGTATATGAACGTGGGTACAAGTCCAAGAAGAGATGTTTGTGAAATATTTATGCCTCTCTCCTTCCCCTGGACATACAGACAACAAAAATGAACAGAAACTGCAAATAACTGGAATTTTACAAAGTCCAAGGAGCATAATTTTGCCAATAATTGCTTGATTGTACCCAAAACAGAACTTGACATAGATGATAAATCTGCATACAAAATTCATTTGATTATGTGCAACCTGTGCAAATAAAATGAAAAGAAACTGCAAAGTATTGGAATTTTTCTAAGTCCAAGGGGCATAACTCTGTCAAAAAATAGCTCGATCATACCCAAAACAAAACTTGACCTAGATATTCTTATGATAAGATCTACATACAAATTTCATTTCAGTGTGTGCAACCTCTTCAAAGAAAATATTTGAAAATTGCAAATAATTAAAATTTTTCTAGGTCCAAGGGGCATTATGACTCTGTCAAAAAAAGATCAATCACACACAAAGCACAACTTGACATAGAGATATTCATATGAATAATCTGTATACCAAATTTCATTTCATGGAAAGTTGGTGGACCAACAGACAGACAGACCTACCAATAGACAGCAGCAAAGAAATATGCCCTCCCTTCTTTGAAGGAGGGCATAAAAATGGTTCTTACATTGTCAGCACTAACATCCATGTCCTCTAAAACGGAAGTGAAAAAAGTCTGTGAGGGCTTTCCTACAACCTCTGCCTTCACATCAGCTGCAAACTGAAAATGAAACCCCATATTATTAATCCAGTACATTTTTGTTGCATCAGCATATATGACAGTTAAAAAGTGAAGTAAGTGACTAAAATTTCTAAGTTTGTTGGATATGGACTAATTAACACTGTCAGAGTTAAAATTCAGAACTCTCTTGTAAAGTGAATTTTGGATGTACTCATGAGATAGCATGTAAAGTGCTCAAATATGACTTTTCATAAATTTTCATGACCTTAAGTATCAAAATCTACATAACACAAACATTTTTCTCTAATAGATTTATGACCTTGAGCTTTATCTTAACCTTATAAAAGTCCTTTCATTCTGAAGTGCAACAGTAGCATCTAATGTTAAATTGTGGATTTACATTAAAAGAAAAAAATCTAACTTTTTTGAAAAAGTTGACTTGAAATTTTTTTCCAGTGATAATTATTTTAAACTCAATAGACCTGAGAGAAAACTTTGAGATATCCATGCAAGGCTTCTAGAAATCCAGGGTAAAATTCTTAAAAGTAAGTGGATAAGACTTTCAAGATTACTTTGACATATCCCTCACAATCAAGAGGTCAGTGTTCAAAATACATGTACCAAAATTCAACTGTATGTTATTTATAATTAATGCACAGGAAATTAACTGAAAATCATTACGCTTGTGGTTTTATCACTGGAAAATGGTCTTAAATTTTGAATGATGAATGTATAATTTATGTGTGTGTGTATGTCATTACCTCTAGAGCCTTAGTAAAAGGTCCTACATCCAGAAGTAGTTCCCCTTGTTCTCGATAAAACCTCCTACATGTGAGAAAAGCAATTGAAATTAAACAGAACATTTCAATCTGCAGCTAAAGAATGCTTGAACATTAAATAATTTGGGCCTCAGGGGTCTTTAATAATTATGCATTCCACTTTTTACCAATTAAGGGAATGTAAAACTTGGAGGATGTCTTTATTTAGGAACCAAGAGAAAAAAACCAAAGTTAAGGGTTATCATTCTATACATATGAAATAAAACTAGTGTTGCATTTCATAGTCTGAAAGTATTATCTTGGTATGAACCTAAAAAATTCTTGAACATATATTTATTTTGACCTTAGATATAGTCTGAAAGTAGAATGCCAACCACAACTTTGGTTCTTATAAGTTGAAATTAAAATAAAGTGCCGCGCCACAGCATGATACGCCCGTCAAAAAATTACACAATTTTCTTGACCAGTTTAGGTGCAAGAAAATCACATCAACCTTGATTCTAAGATTTTGATGATTTTTCCATTCCTTAAAATATTTATCCATCCCCTGTGATGTAGGCTTCAATTATAATAAATATTACATCACCGATAGATTTCGGTGCTGGTTGTGTTAGACCTTGTCAAATGCCCATCATCAAATTAGTCTTAACAACCTAATCTATACCAAATTAATTTTGAAAAGAAAAGGCTGGCCATCAAATGACCAACAGTTCCTCTGTCTAATCCCCAGAGGATACAGCTTAATCAGAGCGACTGAGACAGCTAGCCTTCCAACATTGAACTCATTAATTAATCTTTAACTGAATGCTTGTCTACTCTTTACTACCAAGAGATGAATGGGTCTGCACTATCTACTATAATTTTTTTTTAAAAACATATAAAATACTCAAAGATTTTTTTTTTTTGGTTGAGATTTAATGTCCGACAGGTTTTAATATGTAATTCATATGGACATGCTGATTCCATCCCACCCCATAAAATTAGTTTTTAAATTAATAATATTACATAATATCAGATTAGTCTATTATGCAAATCAAATTAGTTTTAATTACTTTTCATCAAATTCATTTTAAAACTTAAGATAGTCAACAAAAGCTATTTTTAATCAAACAGGCTTACCCATTTGCCCAATACTCAAGGGATATAGATAACAGCAATGCTCTGTCAGTTGGCTCCTCGCACTCAAAACCCATTAATTTCTTTCTAATTTGACATGCAATTTTCTGTTATCAAAATTCTTCTTGACCAGTGCTTGATAATTACACTCATTGGAGAGGCAGGATTTCTCTGACATACATTATATTTGTTATAGATTGCTGTCAAGTATATGCTTAGAAAAAATAAGTATTTTCTTGATTTAACACTTTTTTAATAAGAACAGTGCAAGACTCTTACATTATTTGGGATGTGTAAATGAATAGTAAAAAGACACATTTAAAAAAAAAAAATCACTTAAATTAAAGGTCACAGTGACCTTGAAATAGGTCGCGACACACCTTCTACCTAAGATGCATAAACTGGCCAAGTTTGATGATTGTAGGTCTTATGGTTTTCTAGTTATGGGCCGGAAAGGATTTTTCCATATTTGGCTATAACTTCTTAATTAAAGGTCAGAGCGACCTACTTTTTGTGCGCGACACACCTTCTACCCAAGATGCATCAGATGATAAAGTTTGATAATCCTAGGCCTAGTAGTATTAAAGTTATGAGCCGGAAACGAAAAAGCTAACAGACAGACGGACAGACGGACAGCTAGACAGACGGATGGACACGAAGCCTATAACATAATACGTCCCGTCTTAAGACGGGCGTATAAAAATACTAGCAAGAAATAAGTTACCCCATTCCCAGAGAGAACAAAACTGGTTCCTTCATTGCCACTAAGGCCTGGAATGCCTTGTTGAGATTGTGGTAGTTGAATTCTGTTGTCGCATCACCAAGGATGACACAGTTAGGATCTGATGTATCGACTCCGTCAAAATCAGGGGCCACCTCTAGAAAACAGATATAAAGTAGAAGCTAATCACAAGGAACCTACACTCTCTTGAACAAAAATATATCCCTTAGAAAAATGTATTACTAGTAAGTGGTTTAATAGGCAACTTTTAAAAATACTCTCTTGAGTAAATACTTCTATTGGAAAAAATATATCTTGCCTCAGGAAAAATGATGTATTTAAATTATCATTTTAAATTTACTTTTATTGATTTTTTTTTAAAATGTGGAATAATTTTCTGTATTTGATTTTTTTTTTAGCAAGTCATACCTCTAAGGTAGCATTCAGATTTCTAATACCCAAAGTACATACACACAAGTTAAAATAACCTGTCAATTACAGATTTTATACAAACTGAAGTCATACTTGGATTGATGAGAAGGTGTGGCCTGAGGTTCCGTTTCTG
The DNA here is from genome assembly GCF_032062105.1 of Saccostrea cuccullata. NCBI lineage: Eukaryota > Metazoa > Mollusca > Bivalvia > Ostreida > Ostreidae > Saccostrea > Saccostrea cuccullata. Next base: position 5,775 of record NW_026931498.1, read on the forward strand.
TAGGACTTTACAGATGGCAGGGATTGGGGGGAATATTTCCTGCTCTGACATGGAGAATCCCAGCACATGTAACTTCTCTGTCAGCATTCCTCGCGTCATGGTCGTCTCATTGGTACAAAACCTCACCGCTAAACCAGCAGTCTTTAGTCTGTATAAAAAAATTTAGATACAAGTCTTATATCAGGTTAAACTAATAAACAAGTACAAGCAGATAGGATGAATATGATTATTTACTGATGGTTCTTAAATTGTTTATTAATTCAAATTAAATGATTCATATGATTCTTGAAGAAGAAAAAAAACTATTCATTTTTCTATTCATGTCAAATCTCAGTCAAATTTCAAGCTGTCGACAGCAAGGATCGAGTTTCTTCCTGACTCTCTCTCTTCTTTTCTCCCCATAGTCAATTCCTTATTTTCCTCAACCCCTATTTTCCCCCAATGCCTCCCTTATTTGAAGGGAATGAAATGTATCTATTGAAGGTATCACAACACGTGTATCTATCGTACACGTGTTTACCTAGTGTTGTTTAAAATAGATAATCGATCGGATTGGTTAATGTATTTTTAGAATACCTGTCCTACAGGTATTCTATTAAAGCATGCACGCTTTACCGTGAGTTCAAGTTTAACGCCATTCGAAGGATCTCTCTCAAACAGTGCAGTCAGACATTCACCCGCCCACACGAATATTTTGGTTTTTTATTAATTGTACGTTTTTGTTTTGTAGATTTAAGAGTTGCAGAGGAATAAAGTTGTTTTTGTAATATTATGTATAATTAAACTGCACTTACGAGAGCGCTTCTGTATCTATATACGTGTTGTTATTTATTTTATAAATTATTTATGTTCGTTTGAGTGGAAACGAAGAAGAACATAATGAATAATAATTGTTTTAATGTTACAGGACTATTTACCTCTGTACCGCCTCCACTGATCCGTCAATAGGGACACCAGCACCACTCTCAAATAAAACACCACTGATGTCCAACAGCACTCCCTTCACTTTCCTTTTTGTCCATGAAGCCATAGTATAGGATGCTGCTTCTTAGGGGACTATGCAGAAAACAACCTCATGAACCTGCACAAACTTATATACCACTGTTTACGATTTTTTCCAAATACTGTAAATAAATGATATAGTTTATAAAATAAGTAATTATTTTGCGCATTTAATGCATTTCCATACGTATTGTACATATGTAATGATACACTGCATGACAAAATACAGAACAGAGCGGAGGCTATAAAACTCATACCTGTTTTCAGCTCTTGCCTCCTTTCAATTAACCCGTTTCTCGGACCGGATTTGGTTTAGAAATTACACGTTTCTTGCATCTTAATCTTTGAAACTCTTCTAAAGAGCTGAAATACACATTAGTTAAGAAAAATCTAAATTCACACTGATCTTTAAGAAAAACATGGCAAACCTCGCAAATTTTGTAAGTAATTATTTTTATTGTCTACTGTAGTCTTAATCTCAAGGGTAATGGGCGCATTGTCGATAAAACTCATGTTGAGACCTCTTCACTTCTTATCTTCATTGGATAAAGATAGAAAAATTCAAGAGATTTAGAGAAATAAAATCAATGGAAGATCCCCCCCCAAAAAAAAAAACATTAAAAAAAATAAAAAACAACAGCACATCTCTGGCAGAGGCACATCATCAGTCCCATACCGAGTACACAGTGTCATAGTAAATAAATCACAGGAGCTAGTTATAACTTATTTATCTATTTGACCACCCCTACTACAGTGGACCTTCAGATATCCGGACGCCAGATATCCGGATGCTTCAGTTTCCGGACGATTTTTCATCGGAACAGAATTTTCAAAAGTTATTTTGTCTTATTTAACTGGTAATTCAGATATCCGGACACTTTACATATCCGGACAAATTGACTAGGAACCAAACTGTCCGGATAAATGAGGCTCCACTGTACATGTGTTTACCTATTAAATGACAGAGAAAAGAATTGTTCCATTCTAATAAAAATTGGATTTGAAAAAAAAGACCACCATTTGGTACGTAAAAACGATGTCGCTATGGAAGATTGACCACCAAACTAGGGTAATGACCATTTGATGGTGTGTGCCCAACATGTTACAGTTAGAATTACCAACTTTGAAAAACAGGTTGGGCACACACTGCCAAATGGTCATTTAACCCCCATTTGGTGGTCAATCGCCCATATCGGCGTCTTTATTACCTACCAAATGGAAGAGAAAAATCATTATGTTCAGTTCTATGGAATGACGTGAAATGGCGCATAATTTCAACTCACAGGGAATAAAATAGAGATATTTATCTAAACTCTGAATGAAAAAAATCAGAATTTCAACGCGGACTTTTTTGCACTGTGTCATTCAAATATTTGACAAAATCGTCACCTATGTAAACAAGTGTAACATTTCTCTGTTTTAACTTAAAAAGAAAAATTCCCTCCATCTCGCGCGTAGTTGTGCCTATCAGTCGTGTTTATCACTTCATATTTCTGTCATCCAGGCAGTCGATCAATTACCTAAACCAATTAAAAATGACGATCTTTTCCAAACTTGGGTCAAAAGACTGAATTAACTACGGAGGCCCATAAGTATTAATTTTCAAAAAGTAAAATAAGAGGAAGGGTAAGAATTAGCTTTTATTTCATTTATTTCGTATGCAATGGCTTTATTCTTTATAAAAATGCAATATGCAGTGAATTCATGATAAAATAAATGCTCGAAAACCATAATCTTGGAATAAAAACAGGAATAATTGCAAATGTCACTTTGTAAATCTTTTATTCAAAAATATTTAATAAATATAGGTACAACATAGATATGCATACTAAACCACAAAGGGTCACACAGAAATCGTAACGTCATCCTAAAAGAAAATAAAGAATAAATGTTACATTCAAATAGTAGAAATGAATATTATAGCAATAAGTGCCCACCATACGAATAAGATACGAGGAGCTCGTGTTTAACGGGATTTTATAAAGATTTATTTAGAAACAGATCGAAAGATCGTTTGAAAAGTTACTTCTCTAGACTAACACCTCTTGTTTAAATATATTTTTTACCGAACTATACACAACAAAATAATTTTTCGTATTGTTTGAGTTAATAGTTCAGCCGTCACGAACAGCTGTTGGTTTCGTTTTTACAAAGTTCCACAGAAATTCTACATGGAAAATTGACTAAATTTTATTAAATGTGTGATGAATATGTTAATTAAAATTCCCCAATGCCTAAGTAAATGTGCTTTTGCTTTATTTTACCGTAATAAAAATTGAATTTTAATAAAAAAGACCACCATTTGGTAGGTAAAAAAGACGCTGATATGGGCGATTGACCACCAAACGGGGGTTTAATGACCATTTGGCGGTGTGTGGCCAACCTGAAAAATATAACGTGACTGATACGTATAAGCTTCCACAAAATGATAATTGAGTCATGATGGGTTCCTGTGGTCTCTGAGGTATTTGATCACTATGGTCTAAACTGTGATATCAAGTAATGTAAGTTGTGTGTCCATAACAGAGTCTAATAGGTTAAAGTCACTCAAGTGCATATTTCAATGAAAGGCATTCTAAAGAAGATGCAACCACTAAGTATGCTAAGACACCAAAATTGATGGTCTAACTAGAGCATTCATATTTTGTAATGAAATTAAGGTCAAAGGCAACATAGTTTGAACTTTATTGGGCTCTTCCCTGAAGTTGAAGAGTTACACTAAATAAAGGACCTCACTCACCGTGTGCAATACTTTTATCAATAATGCCTATATATGAATTTGTATTATGTTCTTATTCGTTTCCACTCAAACGAACATAGATAATTTATGAAATAAATAACAACACGTATATAGATACAGAAGCGCTCTTGTAAGTGCAGTTTAATTATGAATATATTACAAAAACAACTTTACTCCTCTGCAACTCTTAAATCTACAAAACAAAAACGTATAATTAATAAAAAACCAAAATATTTGTGAGGGCGGGTGGGCGGGTGAATGTCTGACTGCACTGTTTGAGAGCCTTCGAATGGCGTTAAACTTGAACTCAAGGTAAAGCGTGCGTGCTTTAATAGAATACCTGTAGGACAGGTATTCTAAAAATACATTAACCAATCCGATCAAGTATCTATTTTAAACAACACTAAACACGTGTTGTGATACCTTCAATAAATACATTTATGTTTTTATTCGTTTCCACTCAAACGAACATAAATAATTTATAAAATAAATAACAACACGTATATAGATACAGAAGCGCTCTCGTAAGTGCAGTTTCGACAATAAAGAAAGAGAAGAGAAATATTATAAACCCAACTTTTTTGTAACAGAAAGTTTTGATTGTAAGTTTTCGTGTACATAACCGTCCTTAGCATTATCCGATTTCCACCTCCCATGTTTCTTAAAAAGACGATCACTGACCTCTGCTGCAGCTGCGGCAGTAGCACCACCCGACCTCAAACTGTGTACTCCGTATCTTTTAGAATCTAGACCTAAACTGTCTAATGTATATGAAACTAACTCCCTAACTCTTGTGTATGACAAAGGCTGATTACTTTTCCTTAACTTGTAGGAGTTATTTGTTTTACAATAAGTAACTTGTCTAAAAATAAACTCCTCTGACGCCTCTGATATACCTGATAAAAGAAGATACCTGAGTAACATATTAACTGAACAGGTATTACAGTTTGTGCGTGATATACACAGAGAAGTACCTTGCTTATACACATCTGTTTTACTCTTTGCAATGAACAAATTTAGGTGAGATTCATGAAAAGTAAGATGTGACCTTCTAATATTAACAATTTCAGAAAAAGGTAAAAAACCCGCATATCCTAAAAGAAAAGTACAACAAGTGCGCAGTTCATATAATGATGCATCATTTCTCCCAAATTTTTCAACAACAGCAGACAAAATATCTGCAGAAACTGGTTCTTTCTTTTTTACAGGTTGACTGTGTTCTCTTATACAACCTTCTTTTACAAACCTTAACTAAGTCAGAGTCACAAGGATTGGGTAATCCCGACAATTGATGGGCCCATGTAATAGCATAAGTAGCCTCCTCTATCTTTGAAGAGGACTTAAAAGTTTTTGCAAGATATGTTAAATATATTGCTACATGAACATCAGTACCTGGTAAAGAATTAATATTCGGTGTAAATGTCTTGCACCACTTGGAAAAATTGTTGAAGGCATACCTATATTTCTTTGTTGTATTTTCAGCTTTTGATTTTAGGCAGTAGTTGGGTAAGGACTCGGCGAGTTCCAAGAGTGATGGGTCCTGAGCACTGTTGGACAAAGATGTCCCCCTACCGACCTTAAATATTTCTGCAAAACGTACAAAATAGATAACAAATTAAAATATTTTGTCAATACAATCAAATCAATATTACGCGTACCAGGGCCAAATCTCTGCAATACACGACTTGTATGACTTCTGTTTGTCTATAAAGAACTCAGAAAAACGTTATTTCAACATCTGCAGTACAATATAGTACCAGGACCTCAATTTTTAAATTTTCATACAACTTTAGTCCATCATCTGCAGTACAATATGTACCAGGGCCTATTTTTTTTTTTTTTTTTTAACATCTGCAATACCTCTGTACCAGGTTCACTAATGCCTATATGTGCACCAGGGCCATCATCAACTGCAATGCACATATCACAATACACTTCTACCAATCAAACAGCATAATAACATGTATTTACAAATTATATACATTACAACATACTAGCATCCAGTCTAATTACTAATACTGGAGATAAAAACTTGTTCGAACCAAAAACTGTGTTTTTGTTCTGACCTTGTACATATATTCCAGACACATCTTTGAACTCTAATACATCTGCAACATATTCATAAGTATCAACTTTGTCTTTATATATGTAAGGCCAAAAGGAAGCTGATTTCCACTTAGGTACAAATAATGTCCCTACAGCTTTGCTACTGACAAGATACTTTATAGTTTTTATAACTAAGAAAATAGGCGGAACCAGCCAATTATTCTCTAAGGTCCAGTTTTGCGTAAAAGAATCGACAGCTTCTGTCCCTGGGTTCCAGAAAAGTGAATTAAATCTAGACAATTTATTGTTCTTTGCACTAGCGAATCTATCAATAGTATGTGGACCGTATAAAGAATCAATAAATTCAAAAAAATCATGAGACACACCCCAGTCTTCATAGTCGACAAGTTTACTTAAGTAATTGGCTTTTTGATTTTTGTCTCTAGGGATCCACTGGATATCGATAGAAATGCTATGCTTCCTGCAAAATGAAAATATGTTAAAAGCTATTTCTTGCAATTCTGTCTTCATACTACCTGACTGTAAAATATGGACACAGCTCTGGTTATCTGTAAACCATTTGATACATTTTTTAAACAACATTTCATCAAATGAAATCAAAGCTAATTCTATTGCCTTCATCTCTCTCCATGTTGAACTTTTATTCATTTCATGTTCGTTCCACACCTGGTGGAAAAACTGCTCATCTACGCCCACTGTATATGCCCCAGCGCCTACTGCGCTAGCATCTGAATACACCAATGTACTTTCTCTTTGTGTAATCTTAAGTTTTCTTTCATTATAATTTCGGATGTTTTGTAACCAAAATTTCAATTCTTTCATCGTGTTAATAGCAAACTTAAAATAAAGTATACCATCCCATGATGTTTTGAGAACAATTTCCATGTAGCAATATCTTGTCATTAACCTACAAACGTTACCCATAACTGAATGTAATGACGTTATTTTCCCCACAACTCTGGCCAATGCCCTAGCCGAAACCTTGGGTAAATCTGAAAGAAATTGAGCAATGTTAGTCTCGATGTCTTGAATTCTTCTTTCTGGAATAGAAATTTCAAATGCTACTGAATTCCATCTGATACCTAACCATTCCAAGTCTTGCACTGGGCTGAAAATCGATTTTTCAAAATTGATTAAAAATCCTGCCTCTTTTAAGGATGACTTCATAAAACTTGAAATTCTCTGACACTCTTCGAATGACTCCGACATGGCTATACGGTCATCTAAATAAAGAACAATCTTTATATTGTTAGTACTCCAATACTTCACCATAGCCCGTAAACATTTTGTTATAAATATATATGGGGCTGTAGACAAACCAAACGGAAGAACTGTAAAACAGTAATAATTATCTTTCCACTGAAAACCCAAAAATGTTTGGCATTCCTTACAAATATCTATATGGTGGTAACCTGATTTCAAGTCAAACTTAATACAGAAGCAATTTTTCTTGAAATATTGTAAAGCCACTTTATAATCTTCAAACTTTACTTTTTCTTTTTTCAAGTATGAATTTAAAACACTTAGATCTAAAATCAAACGCTTCTTTTCTCTGTTTTCTGCAATGCTCAATGGGCTCACTACAAATGGTCTGAATGGTACCTGTATAATGCAACCTGTTTGAATCAGATCTTCTATGCTTTCTGAAACAAAGGAAAAATTCTGAAGAGCAGATTTGTTATTCTTCAAATGAATTCTAGGTGGATTAGCTGCAAAAGGAATATTATATCCAGTTTTTATAATTCTCAAAATATCATCAAATGCACCCATCTTTTCCCAGAAATCATAATGATTGTGCAAACTATTTTTCACTCCTTTATAAGACTCATTTGAATCTTGTATTGATAAAAACTTGCAATGTTCAATCATTATCTCATTATCAGTTAACTGATCAAACATATCTACAGATAGTATATACTTATCATCAATTTGACTTAATATTGGAGCCTGCGCTGCTGGTGTATTGACTGTTGAGGGGACATCCTGTTTTCCAATGCCCAGTCTGGAAACACTTGTAGCAGACGTCGCTGGGCTGTGGTGTCCGTCTGCTACTGAAGCGAAAGGGCTGCTGAATAAATTTGCTTGTTGTACTGTGTTTGCCTGTTGCAATGCGAGTGCGGAAAGCTGAGCAGCAGAACCAGCAGCAGCAGAAGGGACAGGGTTGCCATAAGGTTGGAAACGAGGCTTTTTAATCTGTCTGTTGTTTCTGAGGGCTATGTTCTCCGCGCTCCTAATCTTTTTCTCGTCATCCGAGTCGTCGGCAATATCATTACATTGGTACTCTTGTACTGTCTTCCACCCAGCTGGGGAACCATCTGCAATTCTGATATACTTTTGCCTGGTTTTAAGTTTTTCATTGATTTGTTTAACAACTTTGTCATTATGAGTGGATAAATCTTTGAGTTTATCAAGTTCCTCTAACAATTCTTCATTAAACAAATACTGAACCTTGTTTCCTTCATATTTTAACTTCCCAGCTATGCTGTTCTTGAGCTTCTTAGAAAGTTCCTGAGCTGAAGATTTACTGTCTTCCTGCAGCTTTTCAGATAATTGTTGAAATTGGGTGGATATAGCTGTAGACAATAATTTGACTGCGTCTGTCATAGCGAATGAAGTAGACGTGGACTGTGCGTTATCTGGTAGCTTAGGAATCTCTCTCGTTGTCTCATCAGTCATGAGAATATCTTCCTCATTATCCATGGAGAAAAACTTATCTTGAATGTCTAACTGCACTGATTGAGAGAGAGCCTTCGAATGGCGTTAAACTTCAACTCGCGGTAAAGCGTGCGTGCTTTAATAGAATACCTGTAGGACAGGTATTCTAAAAATACATTAACCAATCTGATCGAGTATCTATTTAAAACAACACTAGGTAAACACGTGTATGATAGATACACGTGTTGTGATACCTTCAATAAATACATCACCTCTTCTAAAACATTTTTGATGGAAAAAATCTGCAATATGTGTTTCATAATTTTTGTATATATTTCTTTGAATAATGCAAAAATTTTCATAATTTGATATCTTCCAAAATCCCTGGGTTATGCATGCTGATTTTTTGTCTATGATTATCTGATGGCACTATAATCTTGAATTAAGAATATCTTGAAAATTTATTAGTAGGTAAGGTACCTTGCCTGTGTCCTTAAATATCAACTGGCAATGACAATTTGCCGCATTATGTACAGTATGTAACAAAGTGTCCTCTGCTCTACCCTGGCTCAGGTTTGCTTTGACTACAGCTATGTAAATGTACAATATATTAAAATCTGATCAATCTTATAATCCTGTTTGTTTTATTTGATTACAGACTGCTGGTGAGCTGGCCAATGTTGGATCACAGTTAACCAACGATGCATCAAAGTACATCAACAATGTAAGACAAAATTCTCTGCTCTGTGTTTCTTATGTCTTAAGGTTATTTCCTATTGTTAGGTACTGATCTGTAAGCTCATGTGAGCATTTCTGATCACCCATTGTCTAGTGTCCATCTGTCTAAAATCAGGATTCAAAATTTACATAATGCATAAGCAGCATTAAACAGGGGGTGAAAAATACTACTATACAGTAGAACAACAAAAGTATGTTTGTTCATGACATTGATATTGAAAGCACCTGTCTGTGTGGATTCAGGCTTGGCTAAGTAATGGTCCCTTTTAGCTAGGATGGGTCTAAATGTGGGGACAAAATTTTTATTGGGAAGAAAGGGGAAGCAATCTGAGAAAATCTTCTAAAGAACAAAGTTACTCAGGTGAGTGTTGTTACCATAGGCCTCTTTTTGCGTATCATAAGATCTTGGTAAATTCTTATAGAACAGATGATGTTTATAAATGAAGTCATGTTGATAAAGGCAATGTTAATAGTTGCCATTAATAGAGCATTGATCAGAGTAATGGAGTATTTAGGACTTGACCCTTTCTTCATGGGATCCTTTCTAAAAAACGGGGTCTCTATGTACAGTAGATGCTGGCATGGAAAAGCTCCCTCACTGCTGAAAGGCCCTGATTGCTGAGTATAGGTCTCCATTTCCAGCCCTTCACTTCAGTTTTTGAAAGGAATTTTAAACAAACAAACAAACAAGCAACAATGTTCATATCCTACCAAACTGAGTAAGTACAGTTTGTTATCTATTTTAAAATAAAAAGCCAACATGTAATTTATTGATTTTCTTGATTTTTCTTCTTACAGCCAGACCTGGAGTTGAAATGGGCTATGAAGTCATACCACCATGCTGAAACATATTTCAATGTAAGTAAATCGAAGATTTCTACAAGGCCTTGGTTTGGAGCTCTGTGGTTTGACTGTCTAAATTTTCTCAATTAGAGAGCTATACATGTAGTTCTGTGGATATTTAGAAATTACCTTGTCTTCGTATAAATTTTATTTCTGTATCTATATTTTTAAAATAAAAAACAACACACAAAAAATATGAACCATTTTTTCACACAACTGTACGGACTGATAAAAAAAAACTAATTGTTCTCAAATCAGTATTGGTCTTGTGATTCAAAATTCTACTGTAAATGAGCAGAGACAAATTATGGCCATCCTTATAAAAATGTTTGATTGCCCTCTCCTGATCTACTGACTAAAAATGGCCTGACTCAAAACTTTTTTTTTTACATTCCAGGACACTATAGTCTATATAATTTTTCTTTGTATTCCTCTTATCCCATCAACAAATATGTTGAATTTTTCTGGAAAATTTTTTTCCCACCTACATTGTACCTACCGCGACCCAATAATTTTGCACTGAATTGGGAGAGGGCAAGCAAACATTATTTTAAAGATGGCCTTACTAAATTTGCTCAGCTTTTGAGAACCAGCATTCATTTTAAATAAATACAGTACCTACTAAAAGAATATTTATTTAATTCAAATGAAAAAAGTTCTGTAATAAAATAATTTTTGTTGGTAACTTATAAAGGAGCTATTGTATTAGTATTCTATCCTCTGTCCACCATTACAGCTAATAAGCTCTGTGGATCCAACAGTTCTGAAGTTAACACAGATAGATGATGAGATTTATACAGAGTTTAGAAAAGAGTTTCCCGATTTTAAAATTGATGTCATACGAGAGGAAGACCTCAAGAGTCCAGAGGCAAAAGAGGCAAGTACCAGTCTTTGAATCTCGCTGTAAAATTAGCTAGACATGCAGGGCTGATTGCTAGTTAAAGTTGTCCGCCCTGTACTGGCCTGAAAAAAATAAATTTGATTAGTTCATTTTAGCAATTATGTGAAGGGGATCAGCTCACTATTTCCTATAGGCTGCAAGATGAATTTTACCTGTTTGCTTGTTACACTTTGCAACCAGTAATATTAGATGATTTGAGAACATTTTATCAATTTTGATTTATGGAAAATTTTTTACAAGTCCAGCCATTAAGCGTCAATATGTACAAATCTGTTCGTCCGTGACAAAATTTGTGGGTCAAGGGCAGTCGGTTATTTCAAACACTAAGTACTTGGCAGTGTTAAAATGTTCAGGCTTATCTTTTTAACAAAATAAAAAAATAAGCTTGTACTTCATAATGAAAATTGTTTGTCCCAGCTCTAGTTTTAAGTTCATCTACACAAAGTTGTGATGAGCTCTATACCATCTTTATCTCATTTAAAGTTATTGGAGCATATTATCATAATACAGAAGCATTTAAATTAAAGATTATTCAAATCATGTCCCCCTGAGGTGGGGAGGGGGGGGGGTAAGGTGGATGCCACAATAAATCAACATTCAGTTGAAGATCTTTTAAGGCCATAAATAGTCTTAAGAAATTTGAATGTATTCTAGTTCATTCAAACTCCCCTTCCAAAATCTCCGTTCTGGTGTAGGGCTGGGATGATATACTGAGAAAATAAATATGAATATGGATTCTGTGTGAGGATGATACACATATTTGATATGTATGAAGAAATATCGTAATATTTAAAAAAAAAAATCTGATATGTTTTTTTTATATTTTACAACACATTTTGGATTTAATGAATTATATAATATAGATATGCTATAATATGATAATTTAAAAAATGGAATGAATGAAATATATGGAGAGTAAACAGTATTTAAGCTCAAAAGTCCATAAAACAATACAAAATAGCAGCAGACAAAACATGGACCTCAAAAACATCAGAGGCAGCCAGGCAGGATCAGATGCCATGGAGGAGTAAGCATCCCCTGCCAACCCTCTCTGTGTTCCTTGCCATGATCAGGAAATAAAGGAAAAATCTATCGTCAATACGTAATATCGCGAGTACCTTGAAGTTATCTAACTTACTACCGCTCTTTTGTGGGGGAGTCGAGAAAGCTCTAGATTTTGGGGACACATGACATTGTTTACAGTAGTAACAATCAAATGATTCGAACAATTTAATGCTGAAAGTACAATGTATTGCCAACAACTGGAGTCCAAATAGTAGATTGTCAAATGAGGAAAGTTTATAATATTTTAACAGCTCTAAAATGTGACGATTTTCAATGAAAATCTAATGAGAAGAGACCGCTTCGTTAAAAATATCTGTAAAAACGTAACATTTTTAGGAATAGCTCATCTCGAAAATTTATTAGGCTGACTCAGCAATATTTAAGGAAGGTATTCCACCAGGATTCTTTACTTATCTGTCCTTATAAACTCTACAATGACCGATCTTGCATTGTATTCAATAGCACATTTGTTCCCATTCAAGACGTTTCCTACCTCCATCGCGAAAGAGTTCTGCAAAGTTGAATAATCGCGATATCAAGTATTCAGTGTGTAAAAAATGGACTACCAATTAGGCCTAAAATAAAAATTTATTTGTTTGCAGTTGCCTACTGACCCACTGAAAATGCAACCGACCCAAACTTTTTTTAGCCATTTTGTAATATATATATTTTTTTAATTTTCAGGATATTGCAACTGTTTTATTTGGAATTTTTGACTTTTGTTTTTATCAATCAGTGGTTTATAACAAGAGTGGAACATAATCATGTTTAGGTGGCCTATGAAAAGATCTACTATTTGTTATCCAACACAAAATATGAAAACAGTTTAAAACAAGATGTACTTGTGGAACACTATGCGCACAGCGGCAACAAAATTCGGAAAGGCTACTTTTAGCATATAGGTGACAGCCAAGGTCACAGGGTCATTGAACTTGGTGTCATTTGAAAGAACTTGATAAGTGGAGTATGCTCACCAGATATGAAGTCTCTATCTCTTATGGTTCAGAAGTTATTGTGAATGTACGAAAAATCTATTGTGAACACACAGGTTACAGTCAAGGTTACAAGGTCAATGACCTTGGTGTCATTTTAAAGAACTTGATATGTGGCGTATGCATAACAAATATGAAGTCTCTATCTCTCATGGTATAATAATTATGGTGAAGGTTCAAAAATGCATTTTTAGCATATATGCAACAGTCAAGGTCACGAGGTCATTGACCTTAGTGTCATTTAAAAGACCATTATTAGCGGAGTTTGCATACCAAATATGAAGTCTATCTTTCGTGGTTCAAAAGGTATGGCGAAGGTTAAAGTTTATAGACAAAAAAGCTATTTTTAGCATAAAGGTCATGCTCAAGGTCACAAGGGCATTCACCTTGGTGTCATTTGAGAGAGCTACATTAGTGGAGTTTGCCCACCACATATGAAGTCTCTCTCATTTATGGTTAAAAAATAATGGCGAAGGTTAAGGTTTGTAGACAAAAAGTATTTTTAGCACATAGGACAGAGTCAAGGTCATAAAGTTACTGAACTTAGTGTCATTTGAAAGAGCTTAATTAGTGGGGTATGCATACCAAATATGAAATGTCTTTCTTTCATGCTTCTAAAGTTATGGTGAAGGTTAAGGTTTGCAGACAAACAAACTGACAGACAGACAGACAGAACAAAAACAATATACGCCCCGATCTTTCGATCCAGGCGCATAAAAAGAAAGAATGCCTGCCTACCTACCCAGTCTAAATATTATAGGTCGGCAACTGCAAACAAAGAATTTTTTAAGCTTGGCCTTAACATAATTAATATGAAAATTGTCAGTCAGCATTTTGACTCCACAATGAATTGTATTTGCTACAATGTCATTGTTTTGACCATAGAATTACGAAATGATGAATTGAAGGTTTGTTGCAACCCTGAACTTGGTCACTTTTGCCTCTTCTTATTATTCTTTTACTTTACATGGTCATCTCTTATCCATTACTAAACTAAGGACTGTGTGTAGTCTAAAGTCTTTTCAAATCTTGAAACTCCACCCCTCCGTCGGGGTAGAGTGGGGTCAAAGTATGCAAGTATGTAAGTTTTAATAAGAGGCCCATGGGCCACATCGCTCACCTGAGCACATTGGCTAGTCAAAAAACAAAAATCAGCTCAGTATTGAAAAGTTTACTTGTTGGGGGTGGGGTGTGTGTGTGAATTTATTGCTACTTGAGAATGTCACTATATCAATAAAGCATACATGTATAATTTTGCCATACTTGAGAAGAAGAGTTTTAAAGATTTTTCCTATATATTTCTATGTAAAGATTTGATTGTACATTATGGCCCAACCCTAGTCACAGGGGTTATAATATGAACAAACTTGAAAATTAACTCTATTAGTGAGAATGATACCATATTAATATCACCAATAATAGCTTTGCTGACCTTGAGAAAAAGATTTTTAAAGATTTTTCCTATATATTCCCATGTAAAACTTTGATCAGCCATTGTGGCCCCGCCCTACCCCCGGGGGTCATGATTTGAACAGACTTGAATCTACACTACCTAATGATACTTCCACATGAGTTTCAACTTTCCTGGTCCAATGGTTCTGGAGAAGATTTGTTAAAAAAAAAATTTCCTATATATTCCTGTGTTAAAATTTGATCAGCCATTGTGGCCCTGACCTACCCCCAGGGGTCATGATTTGAACAAACCTACACTACCTAAGGATACTTCCACATGAGTTTCATCTTTCCTGGTCCAATGGTTCTGGAGAAGAAGATTTAAAAAAAAAATTTCCTATATATTACTACGTAAAACTGATCAGCCATTGTGGCCCCGCCCTACCCAGGGGGTCATGATTTGAACAAACTTGAATCTACACGTACTACCTGAGGGTGTTTCCACATGAGTTTCCTGGTCTGATGGTTCTGGAGAATAAGGAGATTTTTAAAAAAAAATTCCTATATATTCCTATGTAAAATTTTGATCAACCATTGTGGCCCTGCCCTACCCCTGGGGGTCTTGATTTGAATAAACTTGAATTTACGCTACCTGAGGATGCTTCCACATGAGTTCCATTTTTCCTGGCCCAATGGTTCTAGAGAAGAAGATTTTTAAAAGATGCCATCAATTTTTCATTAATTCATAATTATTTCCCCTTGGAAGAGGGCTTGGCCCTTCATTTTAATAATCTTGAATCCCCTACACCCAATGATACTTTGTGGCAAGTTTGGTTGAAATTGGCCAAGTGGTTCTTGAGAAGAAGATGAAAATGTGAAAAATTTATGACGACAACAACGTCAGACAATGGACAAATTTTGGTCAGAAAAGCTCACTTGAGCCTTAGGAGAAAACCTGCTGATGAAGTACAGAAGTATTCTGGGTGAGCAATTGTAATCCATGGGCCTCTTATTTCTGAATGATAATATTTGTAAGATACATACAAATATTTGATAGGGGGAAAATCCTTTTGTTGATGAAGAACAGCAGAATTATATTGACTCTTGTAAGTGTTGTGGCCCATGGACCTCTTTTTTTTTTTTTTTTTTTTTTTAATTTTTATTGTTGTCTCTAAGGGTCTTACTTGTAAGCTAGTACACAGTTTAGTGGCATTATTTGCCAAAATTTGTCAAAAAAACCCTTTAACCCCTGAAACATTAGATATATTTTTTAAATTTATTTTAGTGACACACAAGTACACCTAGTTTAAAGCTACCTCTTTATATAATGATTTGTTTAGATACACCTGTTTGTTCACTATGCATATCATGTAATATGATATCTCAGTTTAAAGTCCAAATCACTTCACAGTGCATAGCTACCTTAACCTCAAATCTAGGTCAAAGGTAGGCAACATTCAACAAACATGGCGGCCAGAAATCCCAAATATCCACTTGGCTCTCCTCAAGAGCATATTGAAATGTGTAAAACCCATGATCTACCTATTGATATGTTATGTGAGGATTGTGATGAATTCATTTGTGGTAAATGTGCCAAAACGGATCATAAGGAACATGAGTGGAGCACTATATCCACGGCAGCTACCCAAAAAAGGAGGGGTCTGCTTAAATTTCTGACAAAGATCAAGGAAGAGGATCTGCCTGGGATGAATGAAAAGATGGAAAAAATGTCACAACAGATCACAGAAAATAAAAGACTGTGTGATGCTGAGATTAAAAAGCTACAGAAGCATGTTGATGAGATAATGTCCAGGTTAACAGAAATAAGGAAAAATAATGAACGAAGATTGAGAGATAATTTCGAGGAGAAAAATAAAAAGTTGAATGAAGTTAAGTTTAAGCTAAACAAAAAGAAGAAAGAAATAGGAGAGATGGTAAAGTTTATGGAGGATAACAACTGCACAATGTCAGATTACGGCTTCATTGACAATCACAGAGAACTGAAAAAAATATTGTCTGGTCAGGCTGTTAATTTTAACAATTTTAATTATTCATTGAGATACGTTAAAGGAGAAATCAATGATGAGGTGATGGAGAATATGATAGGAAAAACTCTGGATTTAGATGATATCAGTTTGACTGAAACAAATTCATTTAAATATGGAGATAACATAATACATTTATTGGAGGCTTTGTGTGAAGATCATTGTTACATAGGAGATAATAGGTCAACTTACATTGAACAAGTAAACAAAGACGGTGAGAAAAAACATAAATATGATATCTTTTCAAATGACATGTGTGTTAGTGATAGCGGTGATGTTTATTTCACTGATTTTAGTAACAATTTTATCAGTTGTCTGTCACCATCAGGATCTGTCTCCACAATCATCAGCACAGGCCCACTGGTACCAGCAGGAATCTGTCAGTCAGTGGATGTTGGACTACTGGTCACCTTCATAGACAAGGAATCAGATGATTACAAATTAGAGTCACACAGCAGACGTCTGGTGAGACATATCACAGTGACAGGTGACGTTATCCATGAGTATGAGTACAAGGAGGATGGTCAGACCAGACTGTTTACATTGCCAGGCAGAGTCACACAGAACAGTAACAGTGATATCTGTGTTGTGAACCGTACAAGTCCCACTACAGGTGAACTAGTGATTATGTCTCCCTCTGGTCATACGAAGTCTTTCTACCGTGGACAGAACCTGACAGAGGACTTTAAACCAGGTGATGTAGTGTGTGACTCCCTTTGTCACATCCTTGTTACTGACACTGACAACAAACAGATCCATCTACTGAGTCCTGACGGGGAATTCCTGAAGTTCTTACTGACAGAGAGTGAAGTGAACCATCCAACCAGATTATCACTGTACAAGTCTACACTGTGGGTGGGATATTATGAAGGAGTTGTCAAAGTGTTTCAATACACAGTGTAATTTACTTGAATTGTGATGAATCATCCTATGGAATCGTAACATATGTTGTGAAAGCATCAATGGGTTCAATCATTAAATTTTGTGTTTACTCAGAATTTTTATCTGTACTATCTACATATATGTATTTGCTTGTAATTCAAATTCACATAATTCAAATAAATAAGAATTTTAATAATACAGTTGATATATCAAGGTATCTAGGTTCATCATTGTTATTTTTAACTATTTTTACTGTTAATTTGCTAAATGTAATTTAATTTTGATTACTTCCTGTAAATTTATATTAATCCTATAATGATAAGTTACAAATACAAATGCAAATATTTATTGGCACAAACACAATTACAACTAGGAGACTTATTGTTCATAGAACAATAAGAGGTCTTTCCACCTTTTTAAATTTCTTATAGTTTTATATTTTACTTTCTAAATTTAATTTTAAGGGAAATGGCTTGAAAAAAAAAATGAAAATGTAAAAAAAAAATTTTTTTTTTTTGAAATGACCTTTACCTTTGACCTTGACAAAATATTCAAGGTCAAAGGTCAAAGGACACATTGCAATTAACCCCATGCTTCTACCATTTATAGTTTTCAAGATATAAGGTTTAATAGTAAGTATAAAGAAGTTAAAGGGCAATAACTCATATAAGGGGTCATTAGATCCTATAGTACTTATACAATGAAGGTGTGCCTAAAGACCCTTAAGACATAAGTGAAGGTTTCATGCCTCTACGGTCTACAGTTTTGAAGTAATAGTGATAACAATGTTTTTCGCATAAGGCGCAATAATTTTTGATAGAGTCTATCTTGGGGAACAAGAATGAAATCTTTGAAATAGTTTTAAGTGTACATATTAATGATGCAAAGACTGATTGCATATGTTAAAAGACAAAGGATATATAAAAAGAGCTTAATTTCTCATTTTTGCAATGACCTTGACCTTTGACCTTGACAAAATATTTAAGGTCAAAGGTCATGGGTCACAATGCAGTTGGCCCCATGCTTCTACCATTTATAGTTTTCAAGATACAAGGTTTAATAGTAAGTATAAAGAAGTTAAAGGGCAATAACTCATATAAGGGGTCATCAGATTCTTTTGCACTTATACAGTGAAGTTAGGTCTAAGGACCCTTAAGACATTAGTGAAGGTTTGGTGTCTCTACGGTCTAAAGTTTCGGAGGAGTAGCAATAACAAGGTTTTTCGCACAAGGGGCAATAACTTTTAAATGGGTTCATGTTAGGGGACAAGAATAAAATCTTTGAAACAGTTTTAAAAGTACATATTAATGATGCATAGACATTAAGTATATGTTAAAAGACAAAAGAGATATAAAAAGAGCTAAATTTCTCAGTTTTGGAATGACCTTGACCTTTGACCTTTCCATAAATTTCAAGACCAAAGGTCAATGAATCTTATGCATTTGGTCCCATGTCTCTAAGTCTTCTCGTTTTGAAAATTTTTAATTATTTGTAAAATTCTAAAACTTCCAGGGGCAATAACTTATTGAAGGGGTCAATAAATACTTTCGAAATAAATCAATGAAGTGTCTACTAAATTAGTCGAAGACATTAGTGAAGGTTTCATTTCTCTACGGTTTATGGTTTCGGAGGAGTAGCGATAACAAGCTTTTTTGCGAAAGGGGTAATAACTCCGAAAGGGGTCATAGTTTATATACGCAGGGTCAACTGCGAAAATCTTTTACGGAGTACATTCTTATGAATTGAAAATCTTTACGATAAATCTTGAAACTCAAAATCACACGGCGGAAAAATAATAAAAAATAATAAGAAAAAGGAAAAAAAGAAACAGAAGGAAATCAATAGGTCTTTCCACAGAAAGGTGGAAAGACCTAATAATTGGCAAAGGCATGTCATCAATTGTTCATTATATTTAAACACTAATCTGGTATAGAATGTAAGGCTATTCATAATCATAGCTAAATTGTACATCATTTGTAAAATAATAATTATGTTATGCAGTCATTTCTAGATTAATACATTTTTAGGTCACCTGAGTAACTCAGGTGACCTATTGCTATCCGTTTTCATCCATCGTTGTGCGTCGTCCGTCGTGTGTTAACATTTGAACATTTTCAGCTTCTTCTCTGAAACCACTGAATCAATTTCAACCAAATTTGGTATACAGCATCTATGGTTGAAGGGGAACATAAATTGTGAATTTCATGGTCTCTGGCCCCCTGGGGCCTGGGGGGTGGGGCCAAAACCTCTAAAATTATTGCAATCTTTAAAAAGTTTCTCCTGTACTCCTGGATATCAAGCAAGCAAACTGATGGCATGACTGTATTGAGCATTAAGTCCTCTACCAAAATTGTAAAATTCATGGCTCCAGGGTCGGGGTTCTAGTGCTAGGGCGAGGTTATATAGATTATATAGTGAAAATGCATTATTTCTTTAATAATCATCTTCTCTGCTCCTGGGTATTAAATAAACTAACTAAGTACATAGTTATAATGAGCAAGAGTGCCTCTTCCAAAATTGTGAATTTTATGGCCCCAGGGTCAGGGGTTCTCAGGTGTTAGGGCGGGGCTCTATTGATTATATAGTGAAAATGCATTTGTTCTTTGAAAATCTTCTCCACTTCTGGGTATTAAGTTAACTAAGTAAGCACATATTTATGATGAGCAAGAGTGCCTCTTCCAAAATTGTGAATTTTATGGCCCCAGGGCCAGGGGTTCTAGTGCTATGGAGGGGCTATATAGATTATATAGTGAAAATGAATTATTTCTTTGAAAATGTTCTTCTCTGCTCCTGGGTATTAAATAAACTAACTAAGTACAAAGTTATGATGAGCAAGAGTGCCTCTTCCAAAATTGTGAATTTTATGGCCCCAGGGTCAGGGGTTCTGGTGTTAGGGCAGGGCTCTATTGATTATATATTGAAAATGCATTTATTCTTTGAAAATCTGCTTCTGGGTGTTGAATAAACTAACTAAGGACATAGTTATGATGAGCAAGAGTGCCTCTTCCAGTATTGTGAATTTTATGACCCCAGGGTCAGGGGTTCTGGTGTTAGGGTGGGGCTCTATTGATGATATAGTGAAAATGCATGTATTCTTTCAAAATTATCTTCTCTGCTTCTGAGTATTAGATAAACTAACTAAACACAAAGTTATGATGTGCAAGAGTGTCTCTTCTAAAATTGTGAATTTTATGGCCCCAGGGTCAGGATTCTGGTGTTGGGGGGAGGGGGCTTTATTGGTTCTATAGTGAAAATACATTAATTCTTTGAAAATCTTTTCCTTTGCTCCTGGGTTTTATGCCAATGATCCAAGTATATATATTTCTGACGAAGAAAGGTGTCTCCCTGGGTCGGGGGGGGGGGGGGTATATAGTCTGAAAATAAATTAATGCTTTGAAATCCGCTCTTTGATATTAATCAACCATTTCATGATTAAATTTGCAAAATTTTGAATTATGTGGCCCCAGGGTCAGTGGTTCCTTTGGGGTGAGGTGCAAAACTGGTGGAAATGCATTTTCTCTTTGTTACTCTGATCAACCTTTGGGTATTAAGTAAATAGAGTAAGCATGCTAAGTTTATAATTGTGATAAGCAATGGTGCCTCTTTCAAAATTGTGAATTTCATGGCCTCTGGTTTAAAACACGAACAAATGTTAATTGTTTGAAAGTTGTTACACAATACTCAGGTGACCTATAAGGCCCGTGGGCCTCTTGTTTAATAAATGATTTTGTTATTTTCCAGTATTGTACTGCAGTATTAAATGTTCAGTGTAGGATTCCTATGAAATTTAAAGATATTTTGGAAACAGAGTTTAACTCTCTTTTTGTGTGTATTGTGTGATATAAAATTTTAAAAAGTAGAGTAATTAGGCAGCTGGATTCCCAAAGAAAAATGAAGGAAACATTTACAGAGTGAAGGAGGCTTAGATATCTACTTTTGAAGTTAAAAAGAGAAATAAATGCCTTTTTGTCAATTCTGATGTCTTATTGTTATTTTCATTGAAATACTTCTTGATGGCAGCAGTTGTTTTACTGGGCATTTCATTGCTAGGTTGAATCTTCAACTAAAACAGTGCATCCCAAATAAAATGTTATTTTGCGTCCTATTCCAGAATTTTTCTCTCAGATGAGATGTCGCCATGTACCAGTGAAAGGGTTAAAATTTTTATCTTTTCTCTGCACTCAGTAAGGGATTTTTATAGTCCTCCATAGGCAAGTATTGGCATCTCTATATGAGAAAAAAAAAACATTGAAGTGGACATTAAACGAAAGGTCTGTAGAGGGCAGTAACCTTTTTTTAAAGGGAGGGGGTATAAGTCATGAGTAAAACCTCATGCCCTGTACATATGAATTTGCATGAAATATTTTATTAACAGTAAATAATACAAGGTTAAAAAAATGCAAATTAAATTAATCCAAATTACTGTAAATGTATTTTATTTGGCGTGTACGATATTTGCATGACGGAAATTGATTTTTATACGCCCGTCTTAAGACGGGACGTATTATGTTATAGGCTTCATGTCCGTCTGTCTGTCCGTCTGTCCGTCCGTCCGTCTGTTAGCTTTTCTCGTGTCCGGCTCATAACTTGAATACTATAAGGCCTAGAGTTATCAAACTTTGTCAGCTGATACATCATGGGTAGAAGGTGTGTCGCGCACAAAAAGTAGGTCGCTCTGACCTATAATTAAAAAGTTACAGCCAAATATGGAAAAATCCTGTCCGGTCCATAACTAGAAAACTATTAGACTTAGAATCATCAAACTTGGCCACTTGATGCATCTTAGGTAGAGGGTGTGTCGCGACCTGTTTGAAGGTCACTGTGACCTTTAATTAAAGTGAAATTTAAAAAAAAAAAAGACTTTTTTTCTCTTCATTTACACACTCCAAAAAATGTAAAAGTATTGCACTATCCTTATTAGAAAAATGTTAAATCAAGAAAATACTTATTTTTTTTAGCATATACTTGACAGCAATCTATAACAAATAAAGAAATTCCACCACTCCCATGAGTTTAATTATCAAGCACTGGTCAAGAAGAATTTTGATAACAGAAAATTGCATGTCAAATTAGAGAGAGAAATTAATGAGTTTAGTGTGAGGAAGAGCATCGGTGCTATCTATATCCCTTGAGTATTGGGCCAAATGGGTAATCCTGTTGAATTAAAAATAGCTCTAGTTGGCTAGCATAAGTTTTAAAATGAATTTGATGAGAAGTAAATAAAACTAATTTGATTTTGCATAATAAACTATTTTGATATTACATAATATTATGAACTTTAAAAAACTAATTTTATGGGGGTGGGGTGGAATCAGCATGTCCATATGAATTGCATATTAAAACCTGTCTGCCATTAAATCTAACAAAAAAAAAATCATTGAGGTTTTATATGTTTTAAAAATGCTTTATGGTAGATAGTGCAGATCCAATAATCTCTTGGGAGTAATGAGTAGACAAGCATCCAGTTAAAGATTAATTAATGTGTTCAATTGTTCAATGTAGCAAGGCTATAGCTGTCTCAATCATTTCTTCAGAGCATTATCTTAACTGACAGTGTATCCTTTGGGAATTAGACAGAAGAACTGTTGGTCATTTTATATTTGATGGCCAACCTTTTATTTTCAAAATTAATTAGGTAAAGATTAGGTTGTTAAGACTAATTTGACATTGTTTAATATGATAGGCATTTGGCAAGGTCTAACACAACCAGTATAGAAATCTATGAATGATGCAATATATGTTATAATTAATGCCTACACCACAGGAGATGGATAAACAAATTTTTTAAGGAGTTGAAAAATCATGGAAATCTAAAATCAAGGTTGACATGATTTTCTTGCACTTTTAATTGTTTAAGATAATTGTAATTTTTTGACGGGCGTATCATGCTGTGGCGTGGCACTTTATTTATATTATGTTATAGGCTTCGTGTCCGTCTATCTAGCTGTCCATCCGTCCGTCTGTTAGCTTTTCTCGTGTCCGGCTCATAACTTTAATACTATAAGGCCTAGAGTTATCAAACTTTGTCAACTGATACATCTAGGGTAGAAGGTGTGTCGCGCACAAAAAGTAGGTCGCTCTGACCTATAATTAAAAAGTTATAGCCAAATATGGAAAAATCCTGTCCAGTCCATAACTAGAAAACTATTAGACTTAGAATCATCAAACTTGGCCAGTTTATGCATTTTAGGTAGAAGGTGTGTCACGACCTATTTCAAGGTCACTGTGACTTTTAATTTTAGAGAAATTAAAAAAAAACGTGTCTTATTACTATTTATTTTCATATCCTTATTAGAAAAATGTTAAATCGAGAAAATACTTATTTTTTTAGCATACAGTATACTTGACAGCAATCTATAACAAATATAATGTATGTTAGAGAAATTCCACCACTCCCATGAGTCTAATTATTAAGCACTGGTCAAGAAGAATTTTGATAACAGAAAATTGCATGTCAAATTAGAGAGAGAAATTAATGAGTTTAGTGTGAGGAGTGGCTGTAAGAGCATCGGTGCTATCTATATCCCTTGAGTATTGGGCCAAATGGGTAAGCCTGTTGGATTAAAAATAGCTCTTGTTGGCAAGCCGAAGTTTTAAAATGAATTTGATGAGAAGTAATTAAAACAAATTTGATATTGCATATTAAACTATTTTGATATTACATAATATTATGAACTTAAAAATTGATTTTATGGGGGTAGGGGTGGAATTTGCATGTCCATGTGAATTGCATATTAACAATTAACTGTCTGACATTAAATCTAAAAAAAAAAAGAAATCATTGATGTTTTATATGTTTTAAAAATTTTTTATGGTAGATAGTGCAGATCCAATAATATTTTGGGAGTAATGAGTAGACAAGCATCCAGTTAAAGATTAATTAATGTGTTCAATATAGGAAGGCTAGCTGCATGTCTCTTTCATTTCTTCAGAGCATGGTCTTATCTGTATCCTTCGGGAATTAGACAGCAGAACTGTTGGTCAGTTTATATCTGATGGCCAGCCTTTTATTTCCAAAATTAATTAGGTATAGATTAAGTTGTTAAGACTAAGTTGATATTGTTTAATATGATAGGCATTTGGCAAGGTCTAACAAAACCAGTATAGAAATCTATGAATGATGCAATATTTGTTATAATTAATGCCTACACCACAGGAGATGGATAAACAAATTTTTTAAGGTGTGTAAAAATTATTGAAATCTTAATATCAAGGTTGACATGACTTTTAACTGTTTAAGATACATTATAACTGTAATTTTTTGACGGGCGTATCATGATGTGGCGTGGCACTTTATTAACAAGATAGCGTAGATTTGATTTAGTACATTTCTTAATGTTCTTTTTCATGCATACCTGTAAATGTGCAAGTCATTTAGCAGTGTACTTGATTTAGCGGAAGTGTCTTTCCGCGAAAAGCGTGAAAAAGAATACAAAGCCAAATGTAATATGTTTACAGTACCGGTAATCACATTCAGTCACTCATATGACAGATTATGCTGAATAAACATATTTTAAAATTGTATTTTTTTTCGGTCAGACTAATTAATACACTGTAGTCTGTATCATCTTATGATGTACACATATATATTTTGAAAAATGATTTTTCCAGCATTTTTTTCAGGAATATTTACAATTTTCCCTTCTTTCCCCACCCTCTCCCACTAAAAAAAAACACTGCCTGATGTGAACAGGGTTTACATATATCAAAGTCTTCATTATAAAAAAAAAAACATGCCAATGCAAAAATGGGTTTCAAGTCCAGAAAACAGTGCATTTAAGTAAAATATATTATTAACAGTAAACCTGGTTCAATACAATTGATCTATTTGTCATCGATATCAAGAAATATACCATAAATCAGCTCATTATTTCCAAGCAAAGGAGAAAACATATATAATTATTATAAGATATTTTAAAAACTCTGCAAAAATGTCCATGTTGGAAACTACCGGTATATTATTTCTTTGATGTAAGGACAATTATGAAAAACAAAGGTTACCACTATCTTCTCATATGTTATTTCATGACAGGGGCATAAATATTCTGATTAATTATATATCAAGTGTATATATGAAGTAATGTAAAGATTTGATACGGATAAAAAATTCTAAAATTAAGTAAAATCTGCTGTAAATATGGCATAACAAAAAAACAAAAAAACAAAAAAAATTTTTCCATTGATTTTGAATATACCCAAATGACCATGTTTGTTATTCTGTGTACCAATACTGGCGATGAAAGGATTAGCTATAAAACACAGTTTGACAATTAAAAACTCTTGGGCAGTAGATAATATGATAGAAAATATCATGCTGCATGGATTGATGCCTTATTCCACTCTGATGCGAGATCTTTTTTTTTCAGAATAATTTCTGGGGATTGTTATATTTTCTGAAATTATTTATAATAGATTTTTTTTATACTTTTATTACTTTAGAAATGGCGTCCATTTATCAACTCCTTTGAAAAGAGAGTAGAAGATTTTAACTATGGTACATTACTAAGGTTAGATTGTACTAAGGACTATACGGAAGAGAACAGCATTCTGGGTAAGTGTTTGTTGCTTGTAGAAAAAGTGATATGTACTACATTGCATATCCTTTCATGTTTACAATAATCGTGGTAGAATTGAGAACAAAAGACATTTTTCATTGTACACATTATGACTTGATCAGCTTCTCACTGTGTAAAAACTGCATCATTTTTGCGAGATGACATCACATTGACAAGTGCATTGCGATCGATGCATCGTTTATATACTGTTGTGTGGGATTTAACAAAAGACAAAACTGCATGTAATAGTAAGTTTGTATGAAGTATACAGCTATCCAGATGTTTGAAAAAGCAAATAATTTCATTTTGTGGTATTTTGAAGACCTTTTTAGAAGCAGTTCTTCACCCAGGTTATCGTAAGCCTATCTGAAGGAAACTCACGTACATGAATGATATCGATGTCTCTAGTGATAGACAATACCGGACTTGCTACGGATGCTGGATCTGATCTACATTTTCCGAATTAGTGAACATGCCAAATATTTTACAGCAATTAACCGATACCCAGAAAACTTTATACCCTACCTGAATCAATCTTGCAATTTTGATGCGTCCATGAATGAACATTTCCAGACTTTATTTAGATACTGGAAATGTGTTCGTGTACATTTTCTTTATGAATGAAAATTTAAGTTTAAATTTAATGCATAACATACATTGTAGGGGTGTACACTATTTGATCTGCTTAGATGCTGGATCTGACCTACATTTGCAGGTAAATGAGTTTTAGCCCTACTCAGACTAGACTTGCATCGATGATGCATCTCCTGATAGACCATATTAAACTTGACTCGATATCTGATGATAGATTTGACCTGTATTTTCCAGATGAACGAGCAGGTTAATGTTCTTGGAGTAGATCCATTCCCATATAATGTTAAGCACTTCATTCACCTTACTCTATATGGGATCATGCATCTAGATATGCGCAATGCGCACTGCCAGATTTGCACTAGTAACGAATACTTTTACTTAAACCAAACATGCAAACTTGCTTGAATATGAGAATACGTATAATTGCACTAACTAGCTGGAAATCAATGTGGCATTTGCATTTACTAAATTTTGACTTGTATTTTTCATAGTTTGTGATCTTGCAGCCTGGATTTTATAGTGTTGTTATTTACACTTTAAGTACTTAGAATTGAATTGAATTGAACATATTTTATTGAACAAAGTCATAAGGATCGGACACAAGTTCAGTAACTTAGATAGTCCTCTCCTAATACAACATTTTGTAAAATTGCCAACTTGAAAGTAAAAAAAACAAACATATATACATATGGTCTAATACACACATTGTATACATCGTAGCTTTAGAAAGGCAAATATATATATATATTCTTTAGATGTACAGATATAATTTGAAATATTATGGAAAAAAAGTAAACTTATTTTGAAAAACGACCACATTCATTTAAGAAAGTTTGAATAGTCCTGAAAAGTTCAGCATTTTGTTCAATAGTAAGAGAATCATCGCCCCATAGCATTAAATGCACATCTATAACATGTAAATAATTAAATGACAATAGCTTATTCATTAAGGAATTTCTTGCTTTTACATATATTTACAAACAAAGAACATATGATATGCATCTTCTGGTAGTCCACAAGAACAATTAGGACTGGTTATTATATTACAGCGATATAAGTCAGATTTTAAAATACAATTATGTCTTAATCTTGTGTGAATTATGTTCAAAAAACTAATTCCATAAGAAAAATATTTTGGAGGTTTTACATTACTATAGTAGAAAGTTTTTTAAAATTTTGATAGAAGTTGCCTCCCTTGTTTTAAGACTAAGGGAATTCCACTTTCTAACAGTATCGGGAATAAATGATTTATTATATAGTTCTAATATGTATTTTTGCAAAGAATAATTTAAAGAATTCCGGGTAGTGTATCCTGAAATATTGCCTCTTGTATCAGGTGCTAAGTTTTGTAAATAATTAGGTACTAAATTATTGTGCATTTTATACATAGTTATTAGTTTTGCTCTATTTCTTCTATATTCCAATGGTTCCCAACCTGTTTCCAAATGTAATGAATGTAAAACAAAAAAAAAGAGTGTATTTTAGTAATGTTGATAATTTGACATTTCAGTGGTTCGGCTTCAGTTCCTGGCAATAGAGATAGCTAGAAACCGTGAAGGATATAATTCATCATTACGATTTAACAAGAAAGACAACTCTGATCAGAAGACGTAGCACATGGCCCATTCTTACCATTTTAAAATTCATATCAAAGAGAGCTTGGGCCTAAATTGACTGTGGATAAAACATATACTGCTGGTTGATATATCTACATTGCATTTCATTACTTCATATTGGTTAGATTTACAAACGTGATGTTGTACAGATATGGAATATTGAATCAACATGACATCAAAATGGGATGTACATTGTTCATGTACAATGTATGTTTATATTGCAAATACAGTATTTATTTTAATGCAATAAGTATTTTGATACCCCGGTTACCCATCAACTGGTTAATTTCTTTCCATAATCCTTTCAAAGCTAGAACACCTTATCTTATCCTCCTTCAATGAGTAAAAAGTCTGTAAAACAGTTTGTCGTGTGTTGCCACCTTTGTGACGTTTAATAATTTGTTTGAAATTCTCAAAAGTATTATTAATAATGACATATAATTTTTAGCAGACACAAGATATCAAGATGAGAAATAAAACCAATTTTGTAAAGGGAGATAATCCAAATTTACAGTAATTACCACTTAGATTTAACAGAAAAATCATGAAAATGGGTCTGAAAACGTTTGAAATTCTCAAAAGTATTATTAATAATGACATATAATTTTTAGCAGAAACAAGATATCAAGATGAGAAATAAAACCAATTTTGTAAAGGGAGATAATCCAAATTTACAGTAATTACCACTTAGATTTAACAGAAAAATCATGAAAATGGGTCTGAAAACGCTAAAACATAAATTTAAACAACAAACAAATGGCGGAGGCGGGGCGGCAGGAGGTAAATAACAAACTTTGAAACAACGTCCGTCCTCCAAGGATGTAGATGGGAGAAAAGGCAGAGTAACGCACCGCATGGTCAGAATTTCATTTGTTAGATTTTGATTGGTCAGATTTTGATTGGTCAATCTCTGCCTCTCCTACCACGGTAAGACATGGAACAAAATTAACATTACAAAGCACAGCTATACAGTATTTCAGACTTTCACATTCAAGGAGGACACTTATTGATTACAATAAAAATTTTTAAGTAAACTTAAATTTATTTATTTTAATGCAATAAGTATTTTGATACCCCGGTTACCCATCAACTGGTTAATTTCTTTCCATAATCCTTTCAAAGCTAGAACACCTTATCTTATCCTCCTTCAATGAGTAAAAAGTCTGTAAAACAGTTTGTCGTGTGTTGCCACCTTTGTGACGTTTAATAATTTGTTTGAAATTCTCAAAAGTATTATTAATAATGACATATAATTTTTAGCAGACACAAGATATCAAGATGAGAAATAAAACCAATTTTGTAAAGGGAGATAATCCAAATTTACAGTAATTACCACTTAGATTTAACAGAAAAATCATGAAAATGGGTCTGAAAACGCCACTGACTTGACCGAACTAGGGAAAGTTCAGACCCATAAAGGAAAAATAAATGGCAACACACCTCAAACATAAATCATACCAAAAGTGAGTAAAATTTACAAACATGGGAATAAACATATGTCCCGTAATGCAATAAAACAACAATTTGAATTCACAAGTGTCTTATGAGGGATAAACATATGCCCCCATCACAACCAATGAGTTTACTATTCCTAGTGTATTATGTCTGTGGGTCCCAAGTATTAACGAATCACTATGTAGAATGTCCGATAAGGGATAAACATATGCCCTTATAGTCGCAAATCATCATCTTATTCGCTGTTTTTTACTAAGTTCACATGTATGTACAGTATTTATGCACACTGTGTGTTTATATTACAAATGCATTACAATTTCTTCAAAAATCTTGTATGGGACATTTTTTATTTGATTTTTATTGTTTCAATTAGGAAAATTGTAGGGGGAAAAGTGGGGCATTGAGTTTATTATTATTCTAAAAGTGTTTTAAAATGTTTTAAATTTTTTTTACATGATGCACAATAAATTACTATAAAATTGCAATTGTTCTTGTTTTTTAAAATTATTTCATGCAGCATCAACTTTGATAATGTGGTTTGCAATAGATATTATTTACTTATCGGAGCTTAGTCATTTATAATTTTTTTTTTTTACAAATGCCAAATAAATGTGCTGATCAAGGAACACATTTGGATACTGCTGTCAAGTTTGCTGAGGAAAACAATATCATCTCTATAGTGTCGATTTTAAATATTCTCTTACCTATCCATTTTCCTTTTCTTAGGAAAGTTTTAGTACCATATGAATATATTTTTCTTAGTTAACAGGGAGAAAACAAAACTTCTAATTCTTGACTTTTTGTCAACTTAATAACGTTTTTGTTTAATTTCAAAACAATATACTGTGGTGTAACATATAGTTGTTCTCTAACAGTTTATCTTAGCTGCCTTCTACCGAAACTTTACTAATTCTCAACTTTTTTCAGAACCAAATGTTTAATGACTTGACTTCTATTTGGCTTCATACAGCTGAGATACGAGATATCAGCAGAATTTTTGATCCCATTTATTCCTTCTTTTATAAAATTACAGATTTCTTAAATTGTATTTGAGGCTGTGCTAAAAATGCTTTTGAAATGAAAATGACAAAATTCTTGACAATATAATGCATTGATGTAGTGAAAATTTTGACAATTTATATAAAAATGGATCGTTTTCCAGCCAAAAGTCTACGTAGTTTCCAAGAAAAAAAATAAAAAGGCTTTCTCTTGTTAAGAATTTTAAAGGGGGAAATAATGCAATGAATTAGATATTTAAGTCATTATTTTTCATGAAATGGTAAGGTCTTTGATAGCAAGCAATACTTGTACATAGAAATTGATTCGTATATGTACGAAGAAATCTTCAAACAAACAACAGGGCTATACAATTTGTCATAATTGATAGACAATTCATGTAGAAATGTTCATTGCCAGCCTTATATGGATTTTGCTCAAGACCTATGCTTTCTGGATGAGTGGACAGGTAAACATTTTTGGAGCAAATTCATTTCTTCTTAATCTTTCTTGAAACATAACTTGAAAGGAGGATATGGAGACAACGAACAGCATTCAATATCAAAGTGTATAAAACAATACAAAATAGGAGCAGAGCAAACACGGACCTCCAAAACATCCCAGGTGGGATCAGGTGCCATGGAGGAGTGAGCATCCCCTGCTGACCAGTCACACCCGCCGTGTGCTTCTTGTCATGATCGGGAAATAACGGAAAAATCCGTTGTCAATTCAGTGTCTAAATAATGGACTAACAATTAGTATGAAAAACGTCAATCAGTATTTGACTCAATGATAAATTGTATTTGCTGACAAGGTCATTGTATCGACGATAGAACTTACGAAATGATGACTTTAAACGAGACTGCTGATATTTTTGTTTCGTCAACTTGCTTGCAATTATTTACCTCGTTTTAGAAATTGCTCATACGGAGAGCATGCTTTTGCGTATCGAATCAACTGTGATATATATACTCCGTATGCAGGTAATGAAGGTATATTGCTGCATAAGTAAGGGGAGTTGACGATAGAAAAGTTAAAGTCATCACGTTTATCATATAGTTTGGTTGTTAGACTACCATTAACATCTTTTTCAAGTAAAATATCCTCTGTAGTATCTTTTATCTCAAGCTCCCCAGGATATATCGTATTGACGTAGGAATGGAAATTACATGTACTATTGTTAATTGACAATACGTTGATATACGTAAATGTCGAGTTGAAGGCCACAGCAAGTGTTTTCTTCTTTTCAAGATTTTGCACAAATTCTGCTTCATATGAATATTAAAATAGATCTGCTAATAACGGAGCGCAATTTGTACCCATGGGAATTCCAATAGATTGTTGGAATACCTGGTCTGCGAAAACCACATAGGTATTGCCAATCAGAAATTCAAGCATCTCTTTGATGTCAACTTCAGAGTACTTGTGTGTGTAATCAGAATGTTTTCTAACAAAATAATTTTGCAAATGACCAATGACCAGGTTAGTATAGTTATATTCCAAATCTATATTCCAAACTTTTACTCTGGCCGCAACTTTTAAACGGTAGATCTACTAAGACCATTTAAAATATAAGAAATATGAATGTATTATAGATTGTTCAAATAACCCCTCCGCAAATCTCCCTTCTGGTGTAGGGTCGGGATTATATATTGAGATATCAATATAAATATCGATTCTGTATGAGGATGATACACATATTGATATATATGAAGAAATATCAAAATATCTCAAATATTTTTTCCCTTAGTTTACATAAAATTTTTGATTAAATAAATCATATAGAATACATATGCTATAATATAACAGTAAGATATGGAATGAATGAAATATATGGAGAGAACGAACAGTATTCTAGCTCAAAAGTCCATAAATCAAAACAAAACACGGACCTCAAAACATTGAAGGTGGGATCAGTTGACATGAAGGACTGAGCATCTCCTGCCGACCAGTCACACCCTGTGCTCCTTGCTATGATCAGGAAATAATGGAAAAATCCATCGTTGATTCAGTGTGTAAATTATGGACGAACCATAAACATGATTAACCCGCTTCCCTGCATTAACACAGATACCATTTCCTATTTTTAACGCAAAATCAGGCATATACCGTTTCCCTGCAATCGCTCATTTTCACGCACTTTGAAAAGTTCATTTAATCTTCAATTTAATGTCAATTTCCTTCTATTTATACTTACTAAGATCTCATGAAAGAAAAATTATTTTCTTATTAAAATTTTACGTCATAATATTATTGACCCTAAACTTTAGAGAAACGTGTACCAGGTGCTTCCGGGGAAATTGCTACGCCATATTTCTATGACCTTAACATTAAGTTTATGTTGCATAACAGTTCAGTAAGTTGTAAATAGTTAATATGAAAAATGTCATTCATCATTTATACATCATTCCATCAGTATTCTGGTGCTTAGTTAGTTAGTTATATTACAATTTTCTAAACAAGATAATAATTTCAGCAGGTTCGCCCAAATGGAGGAAATCTGCTGATGAAGTACAGAAGGACAGTATAGACATGGGTGAACATTGTTTCTTAGTAATAGGATACATACACATACATATAGGGAAAAAACCTTCTGCTGAAGAACAGCAGAATCATAGTGACTCAGGTGAGTGTTGTGGCCCATGGACCTCTTGAAAATACACGATGTCATTTTTTCTTGTTGCTTTTAAGGGTATTACTTGGAAGTACATACCGGGTAGTTAAGTGGCATTATTCTCCATGATTCCAATTGGGTGATAATTACCCCTTTAACCTCAATAAAAATGCATTCCTCAGAACTAATGCATGAAACAATAGTTACGTTTTAAAAATTTACTTTTGTGACAGATGAATAAACCTAGTTTAAAGCTACCTCTTTCTATTATGATTTGATTAGGTACTCGTGTTTGTTTACTGTGCATAGCATGTAATATGATATAAGTCCAAATCACTTTACAGTGCATATCTACCTTACTTTTACCTCAAATTTAGGTAGTAGCTAAGCAACATTCAACAAACATGGCGGCTAGAAATCCCAAATATCCACCGGGATCTCCTCATGAATAATATGATTAAGAAAAATAAAAACTTGAATGAAGTGAAATCTGAGCTAAAAAAAAAGGAGAAAGAAATAGAAGAGATTATAAAGTTTATTGAGGATAACAACAGCACCATGTCAGATTACAACCTCATTGACAACCACAGAGAACTGTCGAAAAATCTGTCTGGTCAGGATGTTGAAATAAAGAACTGTAAACATTCAGTGAGATACAGAAAAAGAGAAATCAGTGATGAGGTGTTGGAGAATATGATAGGAAAAACTCAGGATTTAGACAAAATCAGTTTGACTGAAACAAACTCATTTAAATATGAAGGTAAATTAATAATGATAGTGAGAGCAATCTGTGAAGATCATTGTTACATAGGAGATATAGAGTCATTTTATATTGAACATGTAAACAACAGAGGTGAGAAAAAACATAAAAGTAATATCTGTCCTAATGACATGTGTGTGACTGATACTGATGATGTTTATTTTACTGACTTTGATAACAAAACCATCAGATGTCTGTTATCATCAGGATCTGTTTCTACAGTTATCAGTACAGATCCACTGTTACCAATAGGAATCTGTCAGTCGGTGGACGGTGGACTATTAGTCACCTTGAAAGACCTGGAATCAAATGATTATAAATTAGAGCGACACAACAGACGTCTGGTGAGACACATCACAGTGACAGGTGATGTCATCCATGAGTATGAATACCAGGAGGACGGTCAGACAAGACTGTTCACAGTGCCACTCAGAGTCATACAGAACAGGAATGGTGATATCTGTGTTGTGAACCTTACAAGTGACCATACAGGTGAACTAGTGATTATGTCTCCCTCTGGTCGTATCAAGTCTATCTACCGTGGACAGAACCTGACAAAGGACTTTAAACCAATTGATGTAGCGTGTGACACCGTCTGTAACATTCTTGCTACTGACTTTAACAGCAAACAGATCCATCTTTTGAGTCCTGACGGAGAGTTCTTAAAGTTCTTACTGACAGAGAATGAAGTGAACTATCCATTCAGATTATCGCTATATAACTCTACATTGTGGGTGGGATATAAGGGAGGACTTGTCAAAGTTTTTCAGTATATACTGCTATGTGCTTGAATTGTGATTAACCCCTTCACTTCCGTATCGGTCAATTTGACCGGTGACGCGTTAAAACACGACTTCGCGAAAATAAGATCTTCGTATCTATTTCATGGTAGCATAAAGGAATATAAACTTTATATCATCTTTTTGGAAATTTTCTGTACATTTAATTTATATAAAAAGTTTGTCTTAATAGAGAAACGAACGTAACTCGCCCTAACTTCCCGTATCTCGATAGTTTTCTCGGGACCAGTGATTGCACCCATATAAAGTTTGAAATCGGAAGAAATTAGTATATGTGTAAAATAAAATGAATAGTGCTTTAACCACTTTGTAATTGAAAATTAATCAAGTCAAATTTATTGTAATTACTTAATTATAATGTTTTAAAAAAAAGCGAACAAATAGAAGAAAATACACCACAATACTTTAGACGGATTAGGAATACGTTCAACTGTAAACATTGAACGTTTAGCCAAGGGTTATTTTTGTGTTGTTATAACTTAAACATAGAAGAAATTGTTTTCACACAACAAACCGGAAATTGTTGTACTATTGATTTTTAAAAATATTTCTTGAAAAATGAATATAATTTATTTGTCAGATGCATGTTTTTAATGTTAAATTGATCATACTCAGAGCATGCTTTTATTAATTGCCAATGGGAAACATCGTCATATGGAGTATGCAAGTCGAAATCTAAATTTCGATTAAGGTTGCAAAATTCTTGTTCAATATATAATGTACTCTACTATGCATTAAATGATATTTGGTATACAGGGTTTTATACCTTATGTTATTTTCGAAATTTGTAATTGCGCTACATACTGTTGTCTTTGAATTCGCCCCGTTTTTTAAATTCTCTCAATCAGGAAGAGGCCGAAAGAGGCGAAGAATAAAGTGGGGGCAAAAATATTCCTATATATAGTATCCTAGTGAACTTGAAGTAAAAAAAAAAACATAGAGTCTGACACATTTGTTTCATATTGGATGTATCACTAGAAAGGACTAATGAAAGCCTTACAACAAAACTTTATGATGAACGTGATGACTTCAACTTTTCAATCGTCAGCCTCCCTTATGTAGCAATATGTAATTACCCTTATCAGCTACTTATTGAGTTTGATTCGGTTGATTCGATAAGGAAGAACATGTCCTACGTATGTAACATTTCTAAAACGAGGCAGGTTAATAAGCAAGGATATCAAATTCTCGTTTGAAATTTTTTCGCAAGTTTCATGGTCTATATGACCTTGTCATCAAATTCAACCTTTCATTATGTCAAATGCTGAGGGGCCTTTTTCTATAATTGGTAAACCACTGTTACACGAATAGTGAACGGATGTTTCTGCTTTCCCGTTATGAGAATTGAGGGTGTGATCGATCGGCAGGGAATGCTCACTACTCCATGGCACCCGATCCCACCTCTGATGTTTTTTTATGTCCTTGACTGCATTATATGCATATTGATATGCATTATTTACATGAGCACTGAGTATGAGTTCTATTCGTTATATCCATAGTTAAGAAACAAAACCAAAACTGCGTTTCCTCCAAACTACATACAAATAAAGTGCATATATTAGTGGTCTCCATTTTGTTTATCTTGCATTTGGTATATATCTAAATATTCATATTACGAAAATTGAATTTTTTTTTTTTTACTACCGATAACATCGGATATAACTGTAGTACCAAATTTAGGCAACCATATTTCAATAGAGCTGCAAATGACAATGTTAGAGTTTGAAACTATTAGCATTCAAAAATAGACACTGCAGTATACATTTTTAAGTCTCAAATGGTTGTAACATGTACCCGAACATTAAGCCATAAAAAAAGATGTAACTGTCAATGTAACTTTAAGATCATATTAAACTATAATTCACACATCATCTTTGCAAGGTTATTAAGGTTGGTCTAAGTCACTCCCACACAAATCCTTGACAGATAATGCAACTACAATGTATTAATTTGAGTGACATATGTACCATACTCTGTGCATACTAAACTCTCACTCTGGATTCTATAACAAATCAATTGAATTTTTTCATAATTAAAAGTCCACCGTCCATTCTTAACATTAAATGGAGTTCTACACAAATGTGCACAAAGAACTGGAGGAAGTAATAAATTCAGTTTATTAACCAAAGAGATAATAGATAATCATAGAAAAGCAAATTAATATATGAGTGTACGTATTTGACTGTCTTTTTGTCAATTACCCTGTATGTACGGGCTAGGTTGTTCGAAAAGTCCGTGGACAACTGTCATGACTTTTTTTTACTAAACGTAATATCGTATCCAAATTTTGGTAGATATGTTTAAACAATAAATTCAAATGAAATACATTAAGAAATTTTAAAATATTGTGATATATTTCAAACTTATTTGATATCTAAAATGACGAAAATCAAGGAGTGCGTCAAAATTTCCTTGTATACGATATATATGCAATAAATAATTAAAGTATGTAGTCATATCCTCTCTATTTTGAGGGGGAAAAAAGGAAATCCTAGAACTTCAGAAGCAAGGCAGTATTCCTTGAAAATGGAAAAAGAGACGACGTCGTAGAATGTTATGGAGCACCAGCTAAAAACATGTTGTACTCTGGAAAACTGCAGAAAATTCTCAAAATGCCCGAGGAAACACACATACCATATTGGCTTTATATCAGACAAGACAATGTTACGGATTATCTGTCTGGAATAAATGTGATAAAAAAATTCAAATCCTTAGAATGGCCATGGTAAGAGTTCCACAGCTGCTGATCTAGTGCAAGAACATTTACACAGCAAAGCAAATCGATAAACAAAACTATATAATACTGAATCAATTGTTAGTAAAATAAATTTCAAACGATATTTAATCGTTTTTAATTAGTACTTTTGTAATTTGCTATATAGTATAAAATCTACGGGGTGACTATTTTTGAGAACTCCTTACGGCATGTTTCTGACATTAAACTGTTGTTGAGTTTGCTCCATGGGCACAAATTGTATTGATTTTAAAATTAGATAACATGAGTTTTATTAAAGCACATAAAATAACACCACTTTTTTCCATATTACAGTGTGCATGCTCATTTTCAATATCTCGAAGATCGTTAAAACGAAGATTGACATCATCTTCGAACTTTCCAAGCACGACCCTCGTAATTCAACATGAATTCTTTTCATTGATTCCAAGAGTCTAGTTTGGGCGCACACAGTTCTATCAGAAGAATCTCCCAAGAGTTTTCTGGAAGGAAAGGGAACTGAAAAACTTTGCGTAAATACCTTTTATTACTTACTTGGCTTGCAAAAATGCATACCACGGAACAAAGGCGCAAAATAGTAGATGTTTTCATTATTGAATTTAGTTACAAATGAATACACCTTGTTTTAAAAATCTCTTTTTAAATATTTAAAGTCCAGTGCATCTCACAGTATATAGCTACCTAACGTTTCGGAGACATTCGACAAACATGGCCGCCAGTAAGCCAAAATATCCACTCGGCTCTCCTCAAGAGCATATTGAAATGTGTGAAACCCATGATTTACCTATTGATGTGATATGTGAGGATTGTGATGAATTTAATTGTAGTAAGTGCACCAAAACAGACCATAGAGATCACGAATGGAGCACTATACCCAAAGCTGCCATCCAAATGAGAAGAAACTTGATTACTTTCTTGACAAAGATCAAGGAAGAGGATCTACCTGGGATTGATGAGAAGGTAGAAAAGGTGTCAAAACAAATCATAGAAAATAATGGCATGTGTGATACTAAGATTAAAAAGCTTCAGAAGCATGCTGATGAGATAATGGCCAGGTTGACAGAAATCAGGAAACAAAATGAACGAAGATTGAGAGATAATTTGGACGCAAAAAATAAAAAGTTAAATAATGTGAAATCTGAGTTAGACAAAAAGAAGAAAAAAATAGAAGATATGGTAAAGTTTATGGATGATAACAAGAGTGTCATGTCGGATTACGGCTTGATTGACAACCACAGGGAATTGAAGCAATTGCTGGCTGGTCTGGATATTGATGTGAAGAACTTTAAACACTCAATGAGATACAGTAAAGGAGAAATCAGTAATAAGGTAATAGAGAATATGATAGGTAAAAATCTGGATTTAGATGATATCTGTTTGACTGAAACAAGTTCATTTAGATATGGAGGAAAAGTGATACTTTTATTGAGGGCATTGAATGAAGATCGATGTTACATAAGAGAAACAGGGTCACCTTACACCGAACAAGTAAACAAAGATGGTGAGAAAAAATATAAATATAATATCTCTTCTAATGACATGTGTGTGACTGATAACGGTGATGTTTACTTCACTGACGGTTTTAACAAGTCAATCAGCTCTCTGTCACCATCAGGATCTGTCTCTACAATCATCAGTACAGATCCTCTGCAACCAGTAGGAATTTGTCAGTCAGTGAACGGTGGGCTGTTGGTAAGCTTGAGAGATAAAAAGTCGGTTCGGGTTCCGTACAAATTAGAATCATATACCAGACGTCTTCTGAGACACATCACAGTGACAGGTGATGTCATCCATGAATATGAGTACCAGGAGGACGGTCAGACCAGACTTTTTACATTCCCAGTCAGAGTCATACAGAACAGTAACAGTGATATCTGTGTTACGAGCCGTACAAGTAACACTTCAGGTGATCTAATGATTTTGTCTCCCTCTGGTCGTGTGAAGTCTGTCTACCGTGGACAGAACCTGACAGAAGGCTTTTTTCCAACAGATGTAGTATGTGACCCCCTCTGTAACATCATTGTTACTGACTTTAGCAACAAACAGATCCATCTGCTGAGTCCTGATGGGGTGTTCTTAATGTTCTTTACTACAGACAGTGAAGTTAACTGTCCATTCAGATTATCACTATACAAGTCTACATTGTGGGTCGGATACTATGAATGTCTTGTCAAAGTGTTTCAGTACCCAGTGTAATATACCTGAATTGTGATTATTTCATCCATACGAAGTCGTGTAAAAATAACCGTGAAATGCTTCAGTGTGTGCAATGTAGTTTGAACTTGATTGTGTTTTCCCTGGAGTTCAAGGGTTCCAATACTTGTAAAGACTGTGTGCAACATTTTAATGTCTAAATGTGCTGTTGTACACTTATTTTGAAACAAGTTTGGATAAACAAAACACAGAATATACGCTTAGAACTGTTTGTATATTTAAGATATGAATAATTATCACACACATTATGCAGTTATGATACTATATATCTTTCAAAAGATAATGATTCATTGCTAAAATATTTACATTTTCAAACTTTCTACCTTAACTGCAAATGTCATTTCTATTTTTTTTTTTTAAAAACTATGTATTATCCTTCGTGTAAGCTACAGTTAGTGGATTAGCCAACGTAACAGCTTCTGGTCAATTTGAGCGTGACTTTTGTTTTGTTTGCTTGTGACGTTGCAGTACCTCGGCGTTTAACGATTATGACGTCAAAATAAAATGCTTTTTGGCACCCTGTCTGTGTTATGGTGTTTTAAATGCAATAAATTTCAATTTTCTTTACATGTAAAAAAACACATGTGATGTAAATATTTTTTTTTTTGAATTTCACAAGAATTTTCATCAATTGATGAATTAAGGATTTCTAGAAAATTTGTCAGTATGTCCTAAAAATCCTGTGTATATTCTGATATGTGGAATCTGCTTATTTTAATCAAGTGTTACTATTAACAATATACTAGTATAAAGCAAATTTTTTATATTTCAATGCATTTGTGTTTATAATTGTTTTAACATTTTTTGCTTAAAGCGTTGCTTAATATAATGTTTGATTGTTTCTTGTAGATATATCACTCTAAATTACATTTTACATTACATGTATTTTCCAAGATTTTACTGTAGTATTGTTCTGTTTAGGATTCCCTGTGGTTGTGGGTTAGAAGATCTTTTAATTTCTTCTTAGATTTTTAGATTAGAGTGAAGATTCTTATAGATTGCAAAATATCTCTGAAAAATTGTAACAAAAAATGACTTCTCTCTCTCTCTCTCTCTCTAAAAATTACGAAGAATGATTTTGTTATATGATTATTTAAATATTTTATAGATATAATACACATATCTAATTCAGTATTGAATTTTGTCATCAGACAATAACTTCCAATATCTTTGGATATAATTGCAGTGTTAGTGGAAAAATAAAGTGACATATATATGTATATTGTATAATACTTAGGAATGTAGCCATATGTGCCGTGTGCGTAATTATTTTTAATATTGACCATATCTCAAGAACCCCATGGCTATTTTTTGTTATATTTGTCACAGAGTGTTCTTGCCCCATGGGTTTTTATTTATGCCCCCTGATCCTACCTCTGACATTTTAGAAGTTTGATTTTTTTAATATTTGAGTTCGAATACTGTACGTTATCTCCATATATTTCATTTTTCTAAAACAAGATATGTGACCCTTATACAAGGGGAGATATTTAGAAAAAATAAAAACAAAGGTACTTGTTCCTAAAATAAAAAATTGAGCAAATTGTCACCAACCTTACACACACAAAAGAAG
>NW_026931499.1:0-4812 GCF_032062105.1 Saccostrea cuccullata
TATAGCGAAAAATGAAATGTTGCATATTGTTTAGAACATTATTTGGAACATCTTTTGTTCAATATTACTTATCAAAATATTTCCCACTTTTGAGATATAAAGCGTCAAAGGTTTAGCATTCTGGCCCCTTATAGCCCCTTTTTATGCACCATACGACATTCAAATCAAAATATATTGTTTTAGATTGTTGAGATAAACATTTTTGCTTCAATAATGTTTAACAAAATATTGACTGCTAAAGAGATATCGAAAAAAGAATTTTGGCCCCTCTCGGCCCCTAATTCTTGAACATAGTACATAGCCATGACGTTTGAACGGTAAGTGCTAGGGCTTTTATATTTCAAATATGTAATCCTTGTGAGAAGAACTTTTATTGGATACGACGAACTTTGACCCTTTGACCTAGACCTTGGAGAACACATGTGTACATCTGAATCTTTTTTTCTGTTTCGTTTCTATGGCAACTGTGAGCGACTCATTACAATTTTTTTAAAAGTAGAAATCACTTTGACACATTGCAAGGAATAAACACTGAAAGTTTCAAAACGATTGCCTGCGTAGTTATTGAGAAAATCGAAATTAAAGAATTTTAACTGTCACCTGGTTTCCATGGCAAAAATCGATTATTTGAAAATTTTAAATGCGAGTTGCAAAACTACAGATACTAATCATTAAAATAAGACAAGATTCATGACGAACGTTTAAGGGACCAGAGAGAACACTCTCGGACAAAATTTGTCGCTTTTTACAGGTTTCCATGGCAACGGTAGACATATTGGAACTGAACGACCTCACTGCACAACTACAACCAGTGATCGTCCTTTGAGGAAAGTTTCAGGAAGATTGTCCCAGCCATCTCCGAGAAACAGCCTGGATAAAAAAAACATGCGTACAATATCAATATGTCGTCCCCGACTTCGTTCGGGGCGACATAATAACTCCTGAATTTTTCTCATCAAAAACTCCTGAATTTTCCCCATCAATTCGAGCATTTCTGCATTGCAGAGAGCTGATGTTTGTTATGAAATGATAAATCATGTGTAAACTTTCTCAGTTTAGCGGAATCATGAACATTTTCGGCGAGATGAATGTTTTGTATACAGTGGTGATCAAGGCTTTGCGAACCTGCAGGAGCGGATCAAAGGATTTATGAATGAATAAAAACTATGGAAATGACGTACCCATTTTTTAATTTATACTTACACTATCTAATGAAATGAATAATATACAATTAATAAATATACAAGAAAACGCGAAATGATAATAAATGCAGCTGACAATCGTTATTTTTTTTTATATAGATAAAATAAAATATTTTTAAATTCAAGAGACAAAACAGAAGGAGAATGAATGATGACAAAATATCACATGACGGAAACTGAGTTTTATGAATGAAGATTTTAAAACGCTACTTGTAAGTTGTATATGTTATATCTGTGTATTCTACCTGGCTGTGTGCTTCAAAAAGGGGGGGGGTCGTCTTGAACATAGTACATAGCCATAACGTTTGAACGGTAAGTGCTAGGGCTTTTATATTTCAAATATGTAATCCTTGTGAGAAGAACTTTTATTGGATACGACGAACTTTGACCCTTTGACCTAGACCTTGGAGAACACATGTGTACATCTGAATCTTTTTTTTCTGTTTCGTTTCTATGGCAACTGTGAGCGACTCATTACAATTTTTTTAAAAGTAGAAATCACTTTGACACATTGCAAGGAATAAACACTGAAAGTTTCAAAACGATTGCCTGCGTAGTTATTGAGAAAATCGAAATTAAAGAATTTTAACTTTCACCTGGTTTCCATGGCAATAATCAATTATTTGAAAATTTTAAATGCGAGTTGCAAAACTACAGATACTAATCATTAAAATAAGACAAGTTTCATGACGAATGTTTAAGGGACCAGAGAGAACACTCTCGGACAAAATTTGTCGCTTTTTACAGGTTTCCATGGCAACGGTAGACATATTGGAACTGAACGACCTCACTGCACAACTACAACCAGTGATCGTCCTTTGAGGAAAGTTTCAGGAAGATTGTCCCAGCCATCTCCGAGAAACAGCCTGGATAAAAAAAACATGCGTACAATATCAATATGTCGTCCCCGACTTCGTTCGGGGCGACATAATAATAAGAAACAGAGTAAAAACAATATGTTCCCCAACTTCGTTTGGGGAACATAACTAGTGCTAATTGTAACGGGAACCGTTACAGATGTTCCCCAAACGCTCCACAACTCCCTTTTGGTGCCATATTCCCTGTAAGCCTTATTAAATAGGACAACATCTGTGCATTTTTGAGTTTAACAACGTTTTCCCAAAATGATACCAATTATATTCAAATTGTAACACTGCACACGTGCCCATGTGAATGCACGTGCATAATGATCATATAATCTTTTCTATACTTTCTATATATTTAAATATACTTTATATTAAAGAATTTAGTCCAAAAGTATTAAAAATCACTCATTCAAGTGTATTTTTAATTTCACTCGTTCCAAATGCACGCACGTGCGTGCACGTGCATGATGACCATACCTTCTTGTTTGAGGCCCTTATATCTATCTATGTTCTAAACTCCATCCTGTTTGGCTGAAAACCAAGGGAGTTATAGCCATTTCAACTTTCAGCCAATCAGATTGCAGCACACGTGCATCCACGTGATTTCAAGACTTTTTTTTCTAAGTCATATTGCAGGATGTCCTAATGCATGACTATGTTTTAAATTTCAAAGCATTTCGTCAAAAAACAAAGGAGATATAGCCATTTAAAGTTTCAGCCAATCAGGTTGCAGCGCACGTGCATGCACGTGATTTCATGAATTTTTTTTCATATCATGTTGTAGGATATCCTAATTCATGACAATGTTAAAAATTTCAAAGCATTTCGTCGGAAAACAAAAGAGATATTGAGATTTTTGTTTCAGCCAATCAGAGCAAGGCGCACGTGCATGCGCGTGAGTTCGTGCTAATTTGACAGTATCATATTATTTATACTATTAATATATCCTTATGTAATGAGTTTCAAAGCAGTTCATCAAAAAATGTAAAAGTTATAGCTATATTAAGTATATCAGTCAATTCACTCATTTCACGCGCACGCACGTGCAGGCGTATGCGCGCAAAATGACCTTCGTTCCGCACACCTACACTACACACCTATTAACACTAAAAAGGTTTT
The DNA here is from genome assembly GCF_032062105.1 of Saccostrea cuccullata. NCBI lineage: Eukaryota > Metazoa > Mollusca > Bivalvia > Ostreida > Ostreidae > Saccostrea > Saccostrea cuccullata. The sequence continues at coordinate 3,188 of NW_026931499.1, forward strand.
AGCTCAGTTGGGTGAACAGTTTGTGAGAACACTCGCGGACAAAAAAGTACCGGAGAACAAATAAGAAAAAAAAAATAATAATAACTAGTGCTAATTGTAACGGGAACCGTTACAGATGTTCCCCAAACGCTCCCCAACTCCCTTTTAGTGCCATATTCCCTGTAATATACTATATATGAAAGCATTCAGTCCAAAAGTATTAAAAATCACTCATTCAAGTGTATTTCTAATTTCATTCGTTCCAAATGCACGCACGTGCGTGCACGTGCATGATGACCATACCATCTTGTAGGAGTCCCTTATATTTATCTATGTTCTGAATCCCATCCTGTTTGGTTGAAAAACAAGGGAGTTGTAGCCATTTCAATTTTAGCCAATCAGATTGCAGCACACGTGCATGCGCGTGATTTCATGATTTTTTTCTATATCGCATTGCAGGATATCCTAATTCATGACTATGTTTTAAATTTCAAAGCATTTCGTCAAAAAACAAAGGAGATATAGTCATTTAAAGTTTCAGCCAATCAGATCGCAGCACACGTGCATGCACGTGATTTCATGAAATTTTTTCCATATTATATTGTAGGATATCCTAATTCATGACAATGTTAAAAATTTCAAAGCATTTCGTCGGAAAACAAAAGAGATATTGAGATTTTTGTTTCAGCCAATCAGAGCAAGGCGCACGTGCATGCGCGTGAGTTCGTGCTAATTTGACAGTGTCATATTATTTACACTATTGATATATCTTTATGTAATGAGTTTAAAAGCATTTCATAAAAAAATATAAAAGTTATAGCTATATTAAGTATATCAGTCAATTCACTCATTTCACGCGCACGCACGTGCATGCGTATGCGCGCAAAATGACCTTCGTTCCGCACACCTACACTACACACCTATTAACCCTAAAAAGGTTTTAGTTCAGTTGGGTGAACAGTTTCTGAGAACACTCGCGGACAAAAAAGTACCGGAGAACAAATAAGAAAAAAAATAATAATAATAAGAAACAGAGTAAAAACAATATGTTCCCAAACTCCGTTTGGGGAACATAACTAGTGCTAATTGTAACGGGAACCGTTACAGATGTTCCCCAAACGCTCCCCAAATCCCTTTTGTGCCATATTCCCTGTAAGCTTTATTAAAAAAGGCAAACTCTATGCATTTAAGACTTTATCAACGTTTTCCCAGAAGTATACCAGGTATACTCAAATTTTAGCACAGCACGCATGCGCATGTGAATGCATATGCATAATGACGATAACATCTTGTCTCCACTATTTAGAAATCTTGATATACTAAATATTGAAGTGTTCAATCCAAAAGCATTAAAAATACGATCATTCAGGTGTATTCTTAATTTTTCCAATTTCACATGCACGCACGTGCATGCATGTGCATGATGACCATACCCTCTTGTAGGAGTCTATTATGTCTGTGTAAGGTGCAAATCCCATCCTGTTTGGTTGAAAAACAAGGGAGTTACAGCCATTTAAAGTTTAAGCCAATCAGATTGCAGCGCACGTGCATGTGCATGCATTTATGAAAATTGTTACATAGCATATTGTAGGATATCTTTATGCATGCCTATGTCCAAGATTTCATAGCATTTCGTCAAAAAACGA
>NW_026931500.1:0-46948 GCF_032062105.1 Saccostrea cuccullata
GAGTCTTTCACTGCCTTGAATGTAGATTGTTTGAGTAGATTTATACAGCGTTGCTGTAACATTACCATTACATGATTTGTAAATGTTTCCATTTTTAAATCCAGTTTTGGCAAAAAGTAGATCATTGTTAATGTAATAATGGGTTATTTGTTATATTTTAAATTGTAAATAAATTAAATATGAAATAACTTAATAAACAAACTTACTGCCATAAATAAATAAATAAATATTAATTTAAACTTAAACTCCATTTGATAATTACATTTACTAAACTTACTTGATACACTGCATGGTAGTACTTATTTTAGATTTAGAGTTATTTTTTCTTAGTTAGAACTCTTTAGTTCATTCAGGTAGTTTTCAGGAGAACCAGTTTAGGTCAAGCATAGTCGATTGGCTATTCTTGTTATGGAGAGTTTTTATTGGTAGGTCATTGAGGTCAAATTCCTTAGTGAGTTTTCCTTTGTTATTTTAAATTCACTTTGAATCTAGCCATAAGCCAGAGCGCTAGTTTATTATAATTGTCTGATATACATCTAGATATAATTCCTTTGTGACTGGACATAAGACCTGACTACAGTAAGTTCTTTATTTTCTTTTACTAACACTTTGCTTGAATGAATGAGTATGAATGAAAAATAATATTTGATGAGTTAATGCAAAATGTTTAAAATCATATAGTAAATGGTTTAAATGAATATAAATCTAAAGATCTGATTTTAAAGTTACACTGATATAAGAAATATGTTTTATGATGAGATCTGACCTTAAGGAATTTGTAAATATTGTATATATTATAAGATTTAGTCAATACAACCATATGTTGTATAATATAGGTCAGAAATGGTTTGGATGTGACACCTAGAGTTATTTAGAGGACAGCCTAGGTCCACAACTTGGTATTTATTTATATTATTACATATTTTTGAGATCTGTAAATATTTTGGTAAATTATATGAATTTACTTGAGTTTATATGATATGGTGAAGTAAGAGTTATTTCCCTTTGATAATATTTATGAATTGATAATGAGTAAAGGAATAGAAATATCAGTGTAATATAGATTTTATGCTAATGGAATAATTTGTGATAAAATATATACCTATGTTAATGTTATGAAATATTTATTATGTTTACATGTTTTGTAGGGTTGTTTATCCATCTATATATTTATTATCAGCAATTAAAAGAACCCACATCCCGAACTGAGTTTTCATTTCAATTACTTGGGAAAACCCGGTTACATTAAGAATGGTCACGATGTCGTCGAATTTCTCTTCCTCATAGTTCAGTGTAACACTCTGTTTGTTGAATCTTACTTGTAAGAAATCTGGCACATGAACATCAAGAAATGGATCTTCATCATTAGGTAAAGAATTTGAATCTCCTTTTGAAAATGAAAGTCCAAAGGTATCCAGAATAGATTTAAATAAACTTGTATTTTCGTTCAAATTGATTGACTCCATTATTAATCATATACAGAAGCACAGGTAATTACTGATAAGGAGGAGCATTGTAGAACACGTCTGGTCACTTCGAGGTCTTATCATCATTTTCAATTAATTTAACGACAGGTGATTTCATACAATAAAAGATATGCGAAAATTCCGACAAAATTAACCTTCCAAACAGACATTTTCTTTTAATTGCACGATTGGTTAAACTTATCTATAACTTTATGCTATTACATAAAATAAATTGCTCTTAATAAGCAATGTTTTATGGAATGCCATATACGACAGCCAACTGCTTACTGCCAACTGCTCAATGCTTACTGCCAACTGTCAGCTGCTTACTGCCAACTGTCACATATATTTGAATAATTTTTCATTTTTACATTGATATTAATGTGATATTTCAAAAAAACAGACGCGGATCCAGGATTTTCTTCCAAGAGGGTCACCCCAGTAAAAAAAATCCAACCCGGAAATTTTTTGACAAGAAGAATAGAAAAAAAACCGTTAATGCCTTTCCTAACTATTTTCGGCCGGGGGAGGGGGGGGGGGGGGGCTTCCTATACTTAATAGCTTCATATAATTTAAAATATTGTCATCATTTTTAAGTCAAATAGCTGATACAAGAAAAAATATTTTAGCTATAAATGAGTAACTACATTGTACTGAATTGTATGTATTTATTATCTGATGAGTACAATACATAATTTCAATGCTACACCAATTGTTTGTATCCAAGTTGTGTTCTACTGTATTTTAATGCTTATCACTATTTTTTCTATGGGCCTTTACCAATTACTGTAATTGTGTTTGTGCCAATAAAATATGTGTATTTGTGAAAAATTTTAATACCAGATTAACACGCATCCCTGATCCGCGTTTTCGGGGGGGGGCTAAGTTGGTTTAGTTTTTACATTAAATACATGTAACTTTACAAATTCCAAAAGGGGGGGTCCGACCCGCCCTCCCCCCCTCTCTCTGTAGACCTGTGCATATAAAACTTATTTGTAAAAAACAAAGACACATATATCTTTAATTTGAGGAGAAAAATATTAACTAATAGAATTAAAGGATAATTTATTTTTCAAATATCTCGCCCGCGAAAAAACAAAAAATCCCTTTTTCATTTTTTATTTTTTGAGGGTGTGTGTTAAAGATCAACAAGCATTCTGAGAGTATTGCATAAGCAATACATGTCCCCTACCGGGTTCCCCCTTTTTCTCAGGATGTCATTTTATAACATGCAAAAGTTATGTCCAAGGTAAAGATGCATGATTTTTATTTTGTGAATTCATTAAACCTATTAAAATAATCCACATTAAAACGAAAATTCAACTAATTTTTTTCAACGTCTTTTTCTCGCTTCATATTTATGTCGACCATCGGAAGTAACCGCAACACGAACCCGATCTTAATTTAACAAATGTGAAAAAATTCAAAATGCAATAATTCTGTCAAAAATCAATGAAGCTATGCAAAATTCAAACTTGATCTGTAACTCATCAAGATAAACTGGCATACCAAAATTCGGCTCAATATCTACAAGCGTTTAGAAAAAAAGTGCGGAAAACCCTGAAAAATTGAAAAGGCCGTAATTCCGTAATAAATCATTAAATCGCAACGATATTCAAACTTGATCTGTAACTCATTAAGATACACTTGCATACCAAAATTCAGCTCAATATCTGCAAGCGTTTAGAAAAAAAGTGTGGAAAACCAAGTGCGACAGACTGACGGGGACAGACAGACGGACAGACAGACAGACAGACTGACGGACGGACGGACGCAGAGGAAACCTATAGTCCCCTCCGGTTTCACCGGTAGGGGACTAATTACAGGAAAGATGTTTTGAAAATAAATTAACATTTTCCATTAATTTCTGATTAAAACTGACCTTGGAACACCCCCCCCCCCACACCCCCTAGATATGGAGATATGAAGAATACCCTCCAACACCGCCGAAATAATTTCAATTAAGAAAGGAGATTATTTTATTTTTTTCGTGTGAATAAATTTCTTGGTTGGATTTTTTTTTACTGGGATGGACCCCTCCTGTAAGAAAATGCCTGAATCCGCGTCTGGTTATTTGAAAATGTACATAAATATCAATATGAATATGAAAATTTATTCAAATATGTGTAGCAGTTGGCAGTAAGCAGCTGACAGTTGGCAGTAAGCAGTGATCAGTTGGCAGTAAGGTGTTGGCTGTCGTATATGGCATTCCATAATGTTTAGAGCTGCCTTATTAGTCCCCTACCGGTGAAACCGGAAGGGACTATAGGTTTCCTCTGCGTCCGTCCGTCTGTCTGTCTGTATGTCCGTCTGCCTGTCCCCGTCAGTCTGTCCCACTTGGTTTTCCACACTTTTTTTCTAAACGCTTGCAGATATTGAGCTGAATTTTGGTATGCGAGTGTATCTTAATGAGTTACAGATCAAGTTTGAATATCGTTGCAATTTAAAGATTTATTACGGAATTACGGCCTTTTCAATTTTTCAGGGTTTTCCGCACTTTTTTCTAAACGCTTGTAGATATTGAGCCGAATTTTGGTATGCCAGTTTATCTTGATGAGTTACAGATCAAGTTTGAATTTTGCATAGCTTCATTGATTTTTGACAGAATTATTGCATTTTGAATTTTTCACATTTGTTAAATTAAGATCGGGATCGTGTTGCGCTTACTTCCGATGGTCGACATAAATATGAAGCGAGAAAAAGACGTTGCATTCACAAAATAAAAATCATGCAGCTTTACCTTGGACATAACTTTTGCATGTTATAAAATGACATCCTGAGAAAAGGGGGGAACCCGGTAGGGGACATGTATTGCTTATGCAATACTCTCAGAATGCTTGTTTTTTGATACAATGAAGTCTTTTTGTCTGATTATAATACATATGTTATAGAACACCTGACTAGTGATGCCGGGGTCCTGAGGTTCTTTATAAGACAAGTGTTTTCATTCCATGGGTACCAACATTTTTATACATTCATCGTAGAATTTGACCTTCAGTTGGAAAACCTTTTACGTTTGCGACAACTTTTGAATAGTTAATGCAAAGTACAAAAGTTTTTACATTGTACCTCTTGATCTTGACCTTTGAGTTTGATAAAAAAAAATAATAACCTTGCCTATATCTTTAGTACAGTTAAGTGATGCTTTCACACTCAGGCAACTGACGTTACTTATTTTAATTCTAATCATTAGGTAGGGGGTATATTTTTATTAAAAGAAAAATAAGTAACGTCAGGTGTCTGTGCTTTCACATTAATCATATGTATTCCTTTTGAGAAGAACTTTCCTTTGGTATCAATAGTTTTTTAATTACTCTAAGAACTTGGAGTATGATCTACTAAGTTATGAAAAACTGTGAAACCCCCGATCGCCATAACTTTTTTCACTGGGAAAAAAAAGGGGGGGGGTAAGGGGCAATCATTTTATCATGTTTTAATTCTAGTTCTTGATCTTAGAGTTTGTGGTCTAAATAGAGCTGTCATCAGCTGAATCAGTGTTTCACAAGATCATCCTCTTTTCAAATTATCTTATTTGAATTAAAACCTGTTCATGTGCTGTATTAACTTTTTATGTCAAATTTGCATCGGGTTCAAGATTGAAAAAATATTAATTTTGCATTGGCGTCAAATCAAAAAACCTCAAAGTAGCCAATCGGCAGTTGTACCCTGGGCCCATAATATTCGACAAACACTTCTAATAGCATTGACACGAAAGAATAGGTAAGCTTATCCATAATGTTCTGTTATCTGTTATCCTAAAAGCAGAGTGTTTGAAAAAAATATGTGTAAAGATGGATAGAAAAGGATGCAAGTACATGAAGAATCAGTTACCCTTTTTATGCCCCCGTAAACGAACCCACAGGTGCTTGGGGACAGGACCCCCCCCCTCCCCGTGTTCCGTATCCCAAGGATTCTTTGACTTTTTAAAATAAAATATTTTTCTATGATATATTTTCAAAGTATTAAAACTGAAAAATCCAAAATTTAAGCTAAAACTACCCTTTATAAAAATTCACCCTCACTGATACTATAACAGTTCTGTTATAGTATCAGTGAGGGTGAATTTTTATAAAGGGTAGTTTTAGCTTAAATTTTGGATTTTTCAGTTGTAATACTTTGAAAATATATCATATAAAAATATTTTATTAAAAAAAGTCAAAGAATCCTTGGGGTACGGAACACGGGAAGGGGGGGGGGATCCTGTCCCAAAGCACCTGTGAACGAACCCGTAATCGAAGTTTCGGGGGTATATAGTTTTTGTCGTGTCTGTCTGTCTGTTTGTCTGTTTGTCCGCAAAAACTTTAACTTTGCCCATAACTTTTGATTTAGTGGAGCTATGACTTTCATATTTCATATGTGTATTCCTTGTGAGAAGACCTTTCTTTGGGTACCACCAAATTTGACCTCTTGACCTTGACCTTGGAGTTTTACCAACTTTTAAATGAAAATTTTAAAATTTTACTTTGGCCATATCTTTCGAACAGTAGACACTAGGATATTTATACTTCACACATGTAATGTTTGTTTGAAGGACTTTCACTGGATAACAACAACCTTGACCCTTTGACCTTGACCTTGTAGATTTTCGTACTTGTGAAAAAACTTTAACCTTGGCCATGATTTTTGAACGGTAAGAGATAGGGCTTTCATACTTCACATATGTAATTGTTGTGAGAAGACCTTTCATTGGATACCAAAAACTTGACCCTTTGACCTTGACCTTTGAGATAAACCTACTTTAAAAAGCAAAAATTTTACTTTGGCCATATCTTTTGAACAGTAGACACCAGGACATTTATACTTCACATATGTAATGTTTGTTTAAAGACCTTTCACTGGATACCAACAATCTTGACCCTTTGACCTTGACCTTGTAGATTTCCGTACTTGTGAAAAATCTTTAACCTTGGCTATAACTTTTGAATGGTAAGGGGTAGGGCTTTCTTACTTCACATATATAATTCATGTGAGAAGACTTTTCATCAGTCAGGGGTGGTACTGAAATCAGTCATTTTTGGAAATGATGATTTTCAGTCATTAAATTGATTTTTAATAATGATGGAAATTCATCTTTTTTTAGTAAAATGATGAAAAACAGTCATTTCTATTTTGAAATTTATTTTAGAAATAGAGTTATCTCTGATATTAAAAATGACTGTTTTTCATCATTTTTTATCAAATTGTTAGGTCTGGGCGCACTTAATTATCTCATTAGTTTTACGATTCGCAAAAAATTATTTTGGTTTCAATTACTTGTCAAGATGTTTCTCTACACAAGGGTCTATGGCAGGATAGTGTACTATATCTAATTACTGTAGTAAATGGGATGGGAAAATTGACTTGAGAATGGAAATATGATGAAAAGACGTCATATTTACAAAAATCAGAAAATTGTGTACATTATATACTTAGAAGAAATGACCATTATCCATCATTTTCAAAAATGACTGATTTCAGTACCACCCCTGACTGTTCATTGGATACCAAGAACTTGACCCTTTGACCTTGACCTTTGAGATTGACCTACTTTAAAAAAGCAGACCTTGACCATAACTTTTTTAAGAGTTAAGGCTAGTGCTTTCATACTTTACATATTTGATCCTTTCATTTGATAACAATAACTTTGACCCTTTGACCTTGGAGTTTGACCTACTTTTTAAGAAATTGAATGTTGACCATAACTTCTGAACGGTTAGGGTTAGGGTTTTTATACTCTACATAAGTATTTTATGTGGCAAGACCTTTCATTTGATACTAATTACAATGACCTTTTGACCTTGACCTTGGAGAAACTTTAACATTAGCTTACTTTCACAATTGTTTTCCAGTGAGAATACCCTTATTTTGGTACCAATTAATCAAATTTGCGTTTAAGAAAAGCTTAATCTTTGCTATGTTGCCATACGGGGGCATCAGTGTTTTACAAACACATCTTGTTATTTTTATTTTTAAAAGTGAACGCTTTTTTATTGTTCTATTTGTGCAAATTTTTGACAATCATTGACTAATTCTGGACAGAAATAATACACTGTACAAGTACAATGTAAATGAGATATAGATTAATACACATATAAGTAGTTAGTACTGTGTAATGCATGTAATGGTTTAAGTCATGGATATCAACCTGAATATTGGTAGAACATCTGATTAGTGATGCTAAGGTCCTTGGCTCAATTACCTGTCCAGCCATACATTTTCTCCACTCCATTTATAACTGAATTTAAATTTAAGGTCATACGCAACGTAGTTTGAACTTTTTTGGGTTCTCCCCTGGAGTTGAAGAGTTCCACTAAATGAAGGACCTGTGTGCAGTATTTTTAATGTCTATAAATGGATTTGTACACCTCTTCTAAAACAATTTTTGAAGAAAAAAAATCTGAAATTTATGTTTTATAATTTTTGTACATTTTTATTTGAATAATGCAAAAATTTTCAAAATTCGATATCTTTTCAAAACGTCTGGCAAGGCATCCTGATTTTTTTGTCTATGAACAAGTAATTATATTATAAGTTTAAATTTGGAATATCTTGGAAATCTATCAGTAAGTAAGGTACGTTGCGTATGTCCTTAATTGCTATACAGTAAAACTCGGTTATGCTGCGAACCCTTACCAAAGTAAAATTATTGCAGCAATATTGCTGCTATATTGCGGCAACATTGCGGCAACACATTTTTGTCACCAGAAACAAGCTTTTTGGGTTAGTGAAATATCACCGCTAGCGGCAACAACTTCTGGTGACATTCTGGCAATACTGCCAGAAAAAATGAAATATCACCGCTAGCTGCAACAACTTCCGGTGACATTCTGGCAATACTGCCAGAAAAAAACTTTCTGGCAACATCTAGGATTACCGATGAGCCATTTGTTGAGCATGCTCAGTCATTTACTTCCTCTTTTTAAATAAAGTGGAGGGAATTCAAAGGCAAGCATGATTTGCTTCATTACTGACTTGTATCAAGTTGATTAGAGTTGTTAACTGTGTACAGTGGGATTAGTCAAGATGAGTACTAAGACTGCATAGTGTGGAATGACTAGAAAAAAGAATTTAAGCAGAATTATTGGAATGTGTACTCTGTTTCCATATCATCAGACTTGATTAGTCGATCAAAACCAATATTCTTTTTGAGATGAATGATTCAATGGAGATAAAATTGGAAAAATTATATGTGTTTCAATTAGTGCTTGTGATGCATGCATGCATACTAAACTTGTATGTCTATATATCCTAGAGTAGCAGGAAAGATGGATTAAAGTATGTTATTTGAAAATTAATGCAGAGTTGCTGGACATTTCCAGTGGTATATTAATATTGTTTCTATAAACATTTTTTTATTCGTTTGTCTTGATAGATCGGGGGTACATATTGTTTTTGTCCTGTCTGTTTGTTTGTAAACTTTAACCTTCACCATTACTTTTGAACCAATGAGAGATAAAGATTTCATATTTGGTATGTCTATTCCACTAATTAAGTTCTTTCAAATGACATCAAGGTTAATGACCTTGTGACCTTGACTGTGACCTATATGCTAAAAATAGCTTTTTCGAATATTCATCATAACTTAAAATTAATGAAAGATAGTGACTTTATATTTACAGTAAAACTCGGTTATAACAAAGTCGCTGGGACCTATGAAATCACTTCGCTATATCCGTAATTCGTTATAACCGTATGAGAAATTCATTAAAATTTGTATAGCTGGGGATTCCAAATGACTTCGCTATATCCGTAAATTCGCTATATCCGTGTTCGTACTAAACGAGTTTTGCTGTAGTATGCATAATTCACTAATTAAGCTTTTTCAAAAGACACCTGAAGGTCAATGACCTTGAGACCTTGGCTGTGACCCATATCCTTAAAATAGATTTTTTGAATCTTGGACATAAATCTTGAGCCATAAAAGATAGAGAACTTGTATTACGTATGCACCCTTCATTATTTAACCTCTTTCAAATAACACCAAGGTCAATGACTTTGGGACCTTGACTGTGACCATATACTTAAATAGATTTTTGGAAACTTCGACATAACTTTTGAGTCATAAAAGATGGAGAATTCATATTTGGTATGCACCCTTCACTAATTAAACTCTTTCAAGTAACACCAAGGTCAATGACAATTTGACCTTTACTGTGATCCATATGCTAAAAATAGCCATTTTGATCCTCTGCCATAAATTTTGAACTATAAGAGATAGAGACTTCATATTTAGTATGCACACTTCAATAATCAAGTTCTTTCAAATGACACCAAGATCAATGACATTGTGACCTTGACTGTGACCCATATGCTATAAATAGCTTTTACAAACTTTATTGCCACCAGGCGCACAGTGTTTCACAAACATATGTTGATTTTCATTATGATGATCAACATAATTTTCTATCTGTTCAAAGAATAGCAGAAGTAGCTATTTCTTATTGACCCTGTGGCTTGCTATTGTTTGTTATATTCCTCAGCACAGTTTGTTAATTGTTAGATTGATAGATCATTATTTCTATTAAATACCAATTATTTCTAACTTAAATACGAAAAATGATATTGCTGCAATATTGCGGCAATAATGCCGGAAGAATTGTTGCCAGATCAATATTTCGGTCATGATTTGCAGCAATATTGCCGCAACCCCTTTGTGGCAATATTGCCGCAAAACTAATTAACATACGAAAAACGATATAGCCGCAATATTGCAGCAATAATGCCGGAAGATGTTGCCAGAAGATCAATATTTGGGTCATGATTTGCAGCAATATTGCCGCAACCTCTTTCTGGCAATATTGCCCCAAAACTAATTTACATACGAAATATGATATAGCCGCAATATTGCGGCAATGTATTGCCAGAATGTTGCTGCAATATTGCGGCAATAAAGCCAGAAGATGTTGCCAGAAGGTCAATATTTTGGTAAGGGAAGTCCTGGGAGATCGACCTGTGAATTTAATTTGCTATATTTGTAATTCGTTATATCCGTGTAACGAATTCATATAACTATACTCGTATATAGCAAATTTGCTATAAGCATGTTTTCCTTCAAGTATAACTACCAATTTAGGGCTGGGATGATACAACTTTTTCTATATCGTCTAATATATGGAATTACAGGAAACAGAGTTCACATTCCTATAATTCTGATTAAATTCTTTTTTCTAGTCATTCCACACTATGCAGTCTTACTACTCATCTTGACTAATCCCACTGTGCACAATTAACAACTCTAATTAACTTGATACAAGTCAGTAATGAAGCAAAACATGCTTGCCTTTGAATTCCCTCCACTTTATTTAAAAAGAGGAAGTAAATGACTGAGCATGCTCAACAAATGGCTCATCGGTAATCCTAGATGTTGCCAGAAAGTTTTGTTCTGGCAGTATTGCCAGAATGTCACCGGAAGTTGTTGCAGCTAGCGGTGATATTTCACTAACCCAAAAAGCTTGTTTCTGGTGACAAAAATGTGTTGCCGCAATATAGCAGCAATATTGCTGCAATAATTTTACTTTGGTAAGGGACGCATCACAATATTTGAGCCACAATACAATATGTATCACAATATGTTTAATTAATTGCTTATAAATTAAATCATTTTGCATTGAAATAAAAAAATTATTTCTTTGCAAATAATAATAATTTATTCAAAATAGATGTTTATTTGTTGTAAAACAAAATTATTTTACTTAAGTGGTGTTAATTATTATTTATTTCATATCTTTATTTATATTCAACTTAATTATTTTATATGTTAAACCATCAAAGAAAAACAGAAGTCAGATTTCTGGGGGCGATATTTTGATATATTTTCAAATGTATTGATATATGTATCGTCCTCACATATATCACGATATATCGATATCTCGATATATCATACCAACCCTAACTACCATACTTATGTTAGGGAAGCAAATATATTACAAAACATACCTTCGATAACCAAGGTTTTATTATGAATTGAATTTTCTAGCTATATACAAATGCTGAAATAAAATAAAGTCAGTTCAATTTATCAAATTTTGAGATCTTTGAAAGTTTGTTATAAAAAATGTAAATTTCATTATATTTATCCTCAACGGACCTCAAAATCAGTTCGGTATATCCATAAATTTGTTATATCAGAGTTCGTTATAACCTTAAAATTTTAAAAAGATTAGTTAAGAATTTTGTCGAGGACCCAGAAAAACTTCACTCTATCCATGAATTCGCTATATCTGTGTTCATAGTGTAACAAAGCAGAAACAAGACCAGGTCACGTTTTAAAAATCTTTATCAAACAGCAATAAATGGCAATGGCATGTGCCTATATGGACAGCACGGCCTCGAGAAGTTGTGACCTTGAAAATTGGCTGGCGGGACAAGTAATTTCAATCGAACATGAGTATTTATACCCAGACCTACTGCACAAGTGGATTGAGTTGATTAAAAAAATATGCCAATCAGGAATAAGATTACAAAAGGGTGTTCGACAAAAGCCTTTACCAAATGTTAGAATTATACTCAATTAATTCAATAATTGAATAAGAAATCAGTTTACAAAAGTGAGTACGGTATTAGCCTAAATAAATATATGAATTAAAATATATGTAATTACTTGGTCACAGTAGTAAACGAGTTGTACTGTATTTGGTAATCTATCTTGTGCTAGAGGGACTGGCCACAGCTACATGTACATGTAGTCTAAAACTTTTAGTGAGGCTGAAGGTCTTTGAATAAATAGGACCCCAGCAGGTACATATACAGGGCAATGTCCAGAGTATGGGCCCAGCAGGTCCATACTTGGTAGTACAAAGAGTATGGGCCCAGCAAGTACATACAATGTAAAGGGCAGTGCAGTATGGCCCAGGGATGGTGGGAAGTCCTTAGAAGCTTGTATGGTTTAAAAAATCGAAGTTTATCCAAATATAATAGCTGATGGGGCTGCAAATTTTGACTTATGCTCAACACTCAAAGCAATCAAGCAGCAAGGGATATCTCTTTTATGCTAGCTGTCTACTGCTATACAGGTCCTCAGTTTACATCTAATCATAGGGACTGGTCTACATGTCCCACAGTGGGAATTGAACCTGCGATTTTGTGATCAACGCTGCGACTCTAGAGCTGAGACTCTCTACCCACTGTGTCATGCAGACAAGTTATTAGTTATTGAAAGCAAGAATCAAGTGATATCACCAAACACACACCAGTTTTAGACTATATTGCTACATGTATTATACACTGACTTTAAATGTATCCTCTAAAAGTACATTTTAATTCAATGATAAATAGAATTGTAAACTAATTTAAACTTTATAAGAAATTGAAAAAAAATTTCATCTAAGTAGTCCTGTTATTGTTCTAACTGAGAAGTGGCAGAATGAGGGCAAATGATAGTGTATAGCAGCTCCAGCAGGTGCCCCCCAATGGCCGATCAAAGTTTTGCATAGAAAAAGATAAGAAAAATTCTTTAAAAATCTTCTTCTCAAGAACCACTGTGCCCGGAAAGATGAAACTTTTAGGGAAGCATCCTCAGGTAGTGTAGATTTAAGTTTTCAAATATGACCCCAGGGGGTAGGGCGGGGCCACAATGGCTGTTCAAAGTTTTACATAGAAATATATTGGAAAATTTGTTAAAAATCTTATTCTCAAAAATTAGCAAAGGCATGAATGATCATATTTATTTGTCAGCATCTTCAGGTAGTGTAGACTCAGGTTTGTTCAAATCATGACCCCTGGAGGTAGGGCAGGGTCACAATGGCCAATCAAAGTTTTACATAGAAATATATAGGAAAATTCTTTAAAAAATCTTCTTCTCTGGAATAGCAAAGGCATGAATGATCATATTTTTATGGAAGCAACTTCCGGTAGTGGAGATTCAATTTTGTTCAAATCACGACCCCTGGGGATAGGGCTGGGCCAAGATGGACGATCGAAGTTTCACATAGAAATATATAGGAAAATTCTTAAAATCTTCTTCTCTGTAATAGCAAAGGCATGAATGATCATATTTTTTTGGAAGCATCCTCAGGTAGTGGACATTCAATTTTTTTCAAATCATGACCCCAGGGGGTAGGGAGGGGCCACGACATGGAATCCAAGTTTTACATAGAAACATGTAGAAAAAAATCTTTAAAAATCTCTTTTTCAAAAATAGCAAAGCCATTATTAGTCCTATTCATATGGAAGCATTCTCAGGTAGTGTAGATTCAATTTTGTTCATGACCACTGGGGGTAGGGTGGGGCCACAATAAAAGTTCAAATGTAAAGGGCAATAAAACCACAGGTAGTCAAAGAAATATGCAAGCATCCTTAGTTAGTGTAGATTCAAGTTTGTTCAAATCATACCCTAGCTCTCCCTTTTAAGGATTATTTGGGACCACTATTGAGTTTCAACTTTTCAATAATAAACTAATTTATGCTTTTTTCCTAGCCACATTGCTCAGGTGAGCGATGTGGCCCATGGGCCTCTTGTTGTTTATATAGGCAAATTATGACATAGAGCTGCTGTCTCTACAAGAGACCATACAACAGAAGGTCCTGACCCTGCTGAGTGACCAAGACAACAGAAGGTCATGACCCTGCTGAGTGACCTGGACAACAGAAGGTCGTGACCCTGCTGAGTGACCTGGACAACAGAAGGTCATGACCCTGAGAGACCCGGACAACAGAAGGTCGGGACCCTGCTGAGTGACCCAGACAACAGAAGGTTGTTACCCTGCTGAGTGACCTGGACAACAGAAGGTCGTGACCCTGCTGGGTGACCCACACAACAGAAGGTCATGACCCTGCTGAATGACCCACACAACAGAAGGTCATGACCCTGCTGAGTGACCCACACAACAGAAGGTCGTGACCCTGCTGAGTGACCCAGACAACAGTGTTAAACAGACCCTACTGGAGAACGGAATCACAAAGCTGTGTGTCTTCTTTGGCAGGCAGAAAGGTACTCACTTTACCAAAACCAGGCATTTGAAAAATACTTTTCTCAACAAGATTTAATTCTACAATCTGATGCACAGATGTAAAGTTAAAACATGTTTGAGTTGTGGTAGTTGTTTGAAGTTTAATCTCATTCTCTAGCCTGATATAGAGTAAATGTGGTTTAGGATGGTCGATTTGAATTTTTAGAAATGTTAATTTCTGTTTTTAACTTTCAGCCAATGATGTGTTGCTGTCTCACATGATTACTTTCCTCCATGACAAGGTAAGATAACTCAGGTTTTGTTAAATGATAATTAAAATTATAAAGTCCTGTATATGAAAATAATTTAATTCTGGTTGCATCGTTGTACATGTATTTGATTGGGTAAAAAATTTACTTCATACCGTATAAAATGGGTTGCCTACGTCACAATGACTTGCGTCAAAAACGTATCGATCCGCCTGACGTTACATTAAAATTTTGTACAAATAGAAGTCATTTTGTCAGAACAATGATCTTTTTTCTTACATCAAATGAATGAAAATTATATTATAAGCAATGAATTTAATAGCTACCCATTTTATACGGTATAAACTGGGTTGGAACAGTTTACGCTTTTTTTAAAAACCGCTTCGCGGTTTATAAAGCATAAACCCAGTTTATACCGTATAAAATGGGTAGCTATTAAATTCATTCCTTAATTAAGAAGACTTTCTCTGATCAGTGATGTACCGTATGTGTACTGTATACAGGGTTATTTTCACGAAAGTATTATCTTCACTCTTTCACAGTTGCAAACAATGTTTCCCCAATTTGTATTCATCCAGTTATAGCTTTGTTTAGGAAATTATGCTGAAATCTTTGATTTCGCCCGAATGATGGGTAGGTGGAAGGGGCAAAAATTTCCCTGTAGACGGTATTTAGAATAGCAGGCTTCATATTTTAGAGACTTTGGAACAGTCAATGTGCTAATTTATGAATACAGTAAAACTCGTATAGTACGAACACGGGTATTGCGAATCCACGGATATAGCGAAGTTATCATGGATCCCCCAGCTATATTAATTTATCTAATTCCTTATATGGATATAATGAATAAGGGATATAGCAAACTAATATCAGAGGTCCCCTAGACTTTGATGTGACCAAGTTTTACTGTATCTCTAAGAAATCAGTTATAGATACTAAATATGACACAGACATGATTACGCTAACAACTCATACCCAGTGATTGCGCTAAAATTTGAATATGCCAAATCACACTGTATGTACACGTACATTATATTCTTGATTTTCAGACTGACTGGCATCTCTCCGTGGCTCCTTCTTTGACAACATTGTGGGTGTGGCCGCCTACGTCGGGTTGCTGCTGAGAGCTGCTCTATACTTATAGCTCTATACTTTTAGCCACTTATTGACCAGGTACAGAAATCAGGTGATAATAATTATAGCCAGTCAAATCTTACAGAAACAATGATGATTAAATCCCCAATGGAAATAACGATTTCACAGTATTAACTTTATTTTCTGTTTCAGGGCCTTAGTGACCCAGAAGAATTTGTTGTACACAAGACGTTAGGTGCTCTACAGGCTCTTACAGAATTAGTCTCATTCAGAAATCAATGCTTCAGGAGTTCTTACATTAAGTGGTCCCTTTTTTGGCACACCCTGTAAGTAACCTATAAAAAATGTGACCAAATAATTACATATATTTTATGTCATATATTTATTTAGGCTAATACTGTGCTCACTTTTGTAAACATGTTTCTTATTTCGATTATTTGAATCAAGGGAGTACAATTCTAACATCTTGTAAAGGCTTTTGTGGAACACCCTTTTGTAATCTTATTCCTGAATGGCATATTTTTGGAATCAACTCAATCCACTTGCGCAGTAGGTCTGGGTATAAATACCCATGTTCGATGGGAATAACTTGTCCTGCCAGCCAGTTTTCAAGGTCAGACTTCTCGAGGCCGTGCTGTCCGTAAAGGTATTTGCTTTTGAAATACTTTTCTTTTTCATAACTTGTTATTTTTTTTCTCATAAATGTTATTTGTCATTCTATTTGAAGTTATAATTTATGTATGTTCTTTTTATAGACACATGCCATTGTTGTTTATTGCTGTTGAATAAACTAAAGATTTAAACGTGACCTGGTCTTGTTCTGCTCCGGCGCCGTTACAAAAAGTCTCCGTCCTTTTTCAAAATTACAAAATTACAGATTTATAATGTTATATTTTAAGTTTTTATTGCAGTGAATGAACAAATGCAATGTACTATTTGCTGTCTTAGATGTACTAAGTGTTCTTAAAAAACTTCAATGACGTCACCCATTGTTATTAGACTGGGTATATTTTATTGATTTAACCACCACCAGTGGGATATTTTTAAGATCCAACTTGCAATCGTTGGATATTTCAAATATCCAACTGCTTAACGGTTGGATATTTGAATATATTTCAAATATCCAACAGTGCAGAAAACAATTAATTTTACAATGAATAAAAAGAGAAGGTTGAGTTGAAAATTGTATTTCTACAGCACAAAATAATAACAGTTATAAATCCAATTTTTGTAAATCCAATAATGTAACCAGCAATATACACTATAGATATCCATCAAACTATAAAGGAATTTCCACAGAAATATCTCCTTTCTTAATTTTGATTGATTTAGAATCACACACATCACCGTGAGGGATATTTTCACATTTCCTCTTTGAACCAAGTTGAACAACATCACTAGCTTCCTGCTGTTGAACAGTATTTGTGCGCTTGTACTCACGAACAGCATCGGAACGATGGCCGGTCTTCTCGCATATGAGTTGCTCAGGGAGTTCTGCTGAATACATCCTCGTTGCAGCTGTTGCTCTTAGTGAGTGGTTTGTGAAGTGCCCATCTAAACCAGCTTTTGCACACAGATTTTTCACTACCTTTGACAAGGTGTTGATTCCCATTCGGACATCACAATACCACTCATCGTTTGACGGCTTGGCCCTTGCGCGTAAATACAAAGCGTTGACTTTTCCAGTTTTTGGCCTGTATAAAACAAAAATAACCTTAATAACATATCTCTTCCAATATATATGTATACAATAAGAAAATTTGATAAAAGAAAGAAAAATAATTACCTTAAAGAAATGTATTTCTTGAATACAGAAACAACACATCTGTCTGGTCTCTCCAAGTTTTCATATGCCTTTGTCTGCTTTCTTCTCAGTTTCCTATGGTTTATTCCACCGGAATTACATTTCGAGATATCCTCGGTATATGCTAAGAATTCCCGCCCAGATTCTTTTTCTTTGCCTAGTTTCAGCTGTGAATTTTCTCCATATCGTAGATTGTAATGTTCGGCACCTCCACGAAGAGCAAAGTTAAGTCCAAGCAAAAAGAGTAAAGTGTCTCTCAGTTTTTCGGGTGTGTCTGTTCCAAGTATACACTTTTCCCACATGTAATTCTCATTTGCCACTGATATAACCTCTGATTGTTTTCTCTCTATTCCGACTCCAGATGAGGCCAGATCCTTCATTTTTTTGTCTAACATTTTTCTCATTCCTTCAAATTCAGTATCGTCCATAAGAGTAACGTACCTTGAATTCTCTCGTAGATGATGTTGAATAGCTATTATAATTTCATACAAGGTGTTACCACGATATTCTTCCCCATTTTCTTTGCGTACTTCAGTTATGAATGCCCCCAAAGAATAATTAAGCATTTCAGGGTTCATGGTCAGCAATTCTCCACTAATTTTTTGAAGGTCATCCCTATTTCCATATTTCTCTTGTCTATTTCTCATCCAGGAATTAAATAAATTGACTGCCCATCTTGATTTAGACATAGTCTTATTAGCAAATCTTGACGCAGCAATTCTCTCACGTTCAAAATCAGAAATGGGTTCTTTGAAACGCTGATCTTTTTCTTCAGTCTTAATATTGCCCGTCTGCGACTCCATAAGAATCTTGTCAGCCACTTGAACCAAATCATCATCCGAAATATCACTGTATTTGTCCAGCTTAAGATCAAAATTCTGATTTTCTTTTTCCTCCTGTAAGTCTAAAATATCATTTAATACACTATCGGTATCTTCCCCCGAACTCTGGACTTCTTTAAATTTACTTTGTGTAAGAAAAATTTCGTCATCAGAATCCATGACCGATCCGTAGAACACAATGGTTTGATATGAAGTGAGCACCTCTTTCACAAGCTCGCAGAGGGGTGTTCGGTTAGCCTTTTGTATTACAACCAGTTGGATATATGAAAGGGTAAAATTCCATTGTTATGGCACAGTTGGATATATGAATGGGCCACTGTTTCTTTGGGGTTCAATAGAGGGAATTTTTTTAAGTAAGATAAATAACTCGATAGTGTTGAATAGTTTAGATAAAACATTCCCCTCCTCGGGCCTTCGGCCCTCGGAGGGGAATGTTTTCTCTAAACTATTCAACACCATCTCGTTATTTATCCCTTACTTATTTATACGAGGGGCGTTCAATAAATAATGTCATCAGAACCTTGACATACAACAAAGAAATCATATGACATTAAGCTTGTTTTTATCTAATTATTGAATCTTTAATGAATTGATAACAGTTTATGTGACCACTTTTCATCGCATAATTCCACTGTGGGAACCTGGAAAACAATTAGGGCTACTTGAGACACTGTGTCAAAAATGAATGGTCAAGAATCAGTAAATTAGAGTAAAATTGAACGCGTCATTAAAGCTGCTGTAAAACTTGTTAATTTCCCAAAAATCTATTAACTGAAATATGTGAAATTTACAGCAACTTATGCCTGTTTCATACACACGTGAACAGGTGGATTTCCATGAACAAAAATTATATAATGGTCATCAAAAATGGGTATTCTCCTTTTTAACAAGGACATACAACAACCAATCTATATTAGGGATAATTCAACAAATTATCACCGATTGTTTTATTGACTTTAAATTACATAGCAAATTTGATAGACTTCATATCGGGGTAGTTTACGACTGTTTTAAAGAAACATTTGATTGTTAAAGAGTTCAATACTGATTGGTCACCCTGTATTTATAAATATGAGTGAAAACGAGAGCGTGTAGAAAATCTAAACAATTATTTAAAACAAAAACAAAAAATGTTCGTATCCATATTTTTCTGAAATTCAAACAGATCATGAAACTAGAATCCATTTTGCGTTAAACCCTCAAAACAAATTTAGAATAAGATATACTTGACAAAACTGCAAAGGCTTAAGAAGAGCAAAAAATTGCAAGAACACAAAAACAGTTTTATACGCTATTGTTGTCTTGTTGTTCAAATACATATATAGGGAGACAGTTCAATTTCTGGAGGAGTCTAGTAAGCAAAATATATGCCAAAAAATTGAAAGGTTAATGAGAGGAAGGAAACAGAATGAGGAATTCACTACATTATATTTCTTCCTGACAGCGTCCAAACCCACAGGCCATGAAGAATAAAGGAATTTTTGGGTAAACAGAAAGTTAATGTTTTGTCACATCAACAATATTCGCCAGATCTTTCATTCTTTGACTTGTTTCATTTTCCAAACTTAGGAAAGCACCTTTCAGAAAGAGAAAAACAAGTACGGCAAATCATAGGATCTGCCATTTTCCAGTATACGATGGGTCATACTCAAAACTGTGTTCTAAAAAGAATTAGAAATTGAATAAAAATATTACGGACATGTCTTTTAATTAAAAGAGAATTATATCTTGGTTAAATCGTTAGGACAAAATCATAGAAAAGCGATTTTTGTTGCTTTCCAAGTTCTGATGACATTATTTATTGAACGCCCCTTGTACGTGCTTAATTCATACATATAATACATGTAGATAGAACTTCAGTTTGTTACTAAATGTAGTTACTTTTATCTTAAAGTAGCAGTTCAGTATCATACATTGAAAAAAAAAAGAATTAAAATTTTGGAACTTGAATTTTGGCAAAGTCATGTAATTGCTGTAGAAGACATTTTCTGTAACATGATGCCACATTTACACAGGGAATCTGGATCCGGCAGGGAGCAGTAGGATTTATCTCAGCCTTGACACGGACCTTTAACAATTAACTCAGATATCCACTGTAAGGTCCGTCTGCTCTACAACCCTGTCTCAACAAACCAATCCTTTAGGTGGATAAAGCGCTGCATTTCATTTCCGGAAATATGCATAGCATTTCCGACATTTTTTAATTTCATTTCCGACATTTTTTTATTTCATTTCCGACATAATTTTGTTTTCATTTCCGGAATTTATCTGTGCAGCAATTCAATGTTTTCTAAGTAACTGAAGTATATTTAAAAGTATTTATTACAAAATATTGATAAAAATTTTAAAAAGAAACATAAACAATATATATGTATGCATACATGTAGCACTAAGTCTAGGTAAAAGAGTTCAATGAGCACATATCTAATGTGCACTAAAATTAAATGACAGTGACAGCACCACTCTTACGTCCAAGTCATTGATAGATTTACAAAACCTAAATGGATTTCAATGAATTATTTATGATTTTTTTCTTTAAATTTTTCATAAGTTACGTCTTCAGATCTGTTACTAAAAGAACTATACATATGTATTTGAAAAATGTCGGAAATGAAAACAAAAAAATGTCGGAAATGAAAAATAAAAAATGTCGGAAATGAAAAGTTGATAATTACCAAAAATTCCGGAAATGAAATGCAGCCAGATAAAGAGGTCAGTCATCGTTACAAAGTATAAATCACTAGCCCACTGTAGTAGGCTATAGTATGTATCCACACTGTAGAATTCATAAAAAATCCTTAATATCCACCTAGCTTAGCCGTGTTTTCAATCTCCTCTTCTTTGCTGAGTAATACTAAGAGTAACTTGGTAGCTGTAGTAATGAAGTTGATGCAAGTCTACTTGACTGACTAGGATTCGTTAACCCAAGTATTAACTCTTGGTTGACTTCACATGACCGATGTTTACATCAAATGTGGTTTTCAAGCAAACTCATATGCGTTTGAAGGGTAGCGAAAATTTTGGTGTTCATGTTTGCTCTGTACTATTTTTTTATCAATAAAGTGACACTTTGTCGCATTTTTTTATTCTTAGAAATTCAATCAGGCTCCAAGATCATAAACTGGGAATAAAATTTAGATTTTGAATCTTTTAATAATTATTTAACAAACATGCTTCATCATGTTTTGGGGGCAATAAAAAAGAAAAAAATGCCTCCCTCCCTCATCGTATTTCCTGCAAAAAAAGGCCTGAGAACCAAGTAATTAACTTTGCATAGACTAAACAATCTTACAAAATATTATTATATGTGAGAATTAAATTTGCGCGATCACACTGTCTTGCGTAATCACGTGAAAATAGAAAGTGATTTACAGTACTTATGTGAGCCCAAACAAATTGTTAATGCATTTGATCACTGTGAAAAAAGGTGCCAATTTTGCATGGCTATAACTTTATCTGAAATGAAAATATTCAGCATTTCAGAAAGGTTAATTATAATATTGATGAATGTAAAATATTTTGAAAAAAATATTCCTTGTGTGATAGTAGAAAGAAAATTTATCAAAACCTTTTAGAATTTGTGACAAAAATGTTCAGTGTTTAAAAGTCTGTTCAAGAAACTTTTTTCTGTATGATTGATAGGTGAAAGAGCCTCATACAAGAAGAGATGAGGCGGCGAGAATCGCGACATCCCAGAGTTCCCTAGAACCTCCCACGTCACCCAGTCATGGCTTCCAGTACCTACTGAGACTGGTACGCAACTCTTGCTAGTGTTTACTGCTTATATCAACATGATTAAGGTTTACTGACCCTCTGACAAGAGAGATAACTCCCACATCACCCAGTCACGTCTTCCAGTACCTACTGAGACTGGTACATAACTGCTGCTAGTGTTAACTGCTAATATTAATGTATCTAGGTTGGGTGGATTGGCTCGTAACTGTCCTTAGTGTTTACTGCTAAGCCTTATATCAATATAATTAAAGCTTATTTACCTTCTGACAAAAGAGTTAACTTTTGCTACAATGTATATTAATAATAGTTCCCTTTAGAAATAAGTTATGAGGCAATTTCTTTAAAATTTTGAAATTTAAACTCAAAATTGATTATATTCTTGACATTTCAATTTTATCTAACATTTCTTAATATGCAAAATCATCATGAAATCTATTATCTACCTGTATATTACTATAATATTAGTGATCTGTGCTGTGTTAAATCATTAAAATTTATTTTTGGTTGTAAAACATCTTTTGATTGGATGAAATATTAAGTTTATATTGTATAAGTTAAGTTGCCCATGTCGCAATGAGTTCCGCCAAAGATGTATAATAACTCAGCTTGAGGATACTTTAAAAGTATGCTCAATTTGAAGCCATTTTTGGAGGAAAATTTCTAACGTTTATTAAAGTGTAAAATGCCCCAAGTTATGTTACATTGTAAAATCATAAGTTAAAATAAACTTCTTTCCTCAAATATCATAAAATCTTAATATCAAGTCCTGCTTGTATTTTCAGATAGGAGATTTATACAGGACTGATCCCCTGGAACTGAGGCTGTCCGTAGAGTACTGGTGTCCCCAGGATAAATACGCACCCCATAAAAAATGTACAATGTCAGACCCCCACACAGACAGGTAAATATACTGTAGTATCATATCGTACACAGAGACAGGTAGATATAGTATCATATCATACACAGAGACAGGTATATATTATAGGGTTATTGAACTTATATCGGTAAATATTGGCACGAGTTGGCTGTTCAAATGCACGAGCTTGCGAGTGCATTTGAACAGCCAACGAGTGCCAATATTCACCGATATAAGTTCAATAACTCCTTTATTATATAGCTAAAACATTTCCACATAATTTATAATAGTTATTCCAATTAAAAACCCCTCAAATTAATGATTTTTTAGTATCGGTATTCAAATTAACGTCTGTCCTGTTAGCGTTCAATATCGCATCATTCCGATGATCTTACCGAGCGATATGATTTGCTTAATTAGGGTTTAATGGGTCTAATACGTACTGATTTTTAATAAATAATTTTATTTAGGTGTGAAAAATAAACACATCTTACCTAGATACCACTTCCTTCCTTTAATTTCGCTCTGAGAATTTGACCAGACGACTTTTTTTTTGTTTACAACGGGGCGTTCGATATTGAACGCTCGTATTCGGAATGTTTCGGGCATACTCATTTACGCAATACAAAGTTAGCGTTCAATAAAACGTCAAGATATTCAACGCTAAAATTCTCTAGATTTTTGGTAGTATTTTAATAGAGACTATTTATTAGCTATATAATAAAGTATCATATCGTACACAGAGACAGGTAGATATAGTATCATATCGTACACAGAGACAGGTAGATATAGTATCATATCATACACAGAGACAGGTAGATATAGTACAGTGGCTGGAACGTTATTGTTGACAAACCAATCGTGTACAATCGTTCGTGTATCGTTAGCGATCGTTCGTGTAACGTGAAAGATCGTTCGTGTATCAGACTCAATCGTGTGCGTTTTTTATCGTGCGAGATCGTGCGTTTAGAATCGTGTTAATTTCGTTTTGTAAGTTTTTATCGGAATGTTATATGTAAAATGAGCATTTCCCTTGTTTGTTTTTCTTAATTTATTAATTAAAATCCAAATAAAATGAAAAAGCGAAATCTACCTAATAGAATGCAGAACGAACTAATTATCGCCCGTAAACAAGCAATATAGTAAGTCGTACAATATTAAGTTCTCGTCAAATAGTGCGATCAATTTTGTGATAAACCGTACTTAGATCTTAATCGCCTGTATGAAAAATCTTATTTTAATTATTATTTGCTTCTTATTATGGTCAGCATAATCGTGAAATCAATTCATTGAAAATAAATATTTTTTTTACAAAGAAATAAACATTTCTCAATGCCTACATAACTAGTTAGTTGACAAATATACATGGACACGGCATGATTCTCGGAAGTTTTCATTATCTGTGTTTATCTCTTGAGCCTATTTGTAATTAATTAATTTTAAATTTCTGCAAATGAAAAAGTTGAATAATTGGCAAGTTTATCAGACATTGAATCAATGGAAACATAAGGATAAAATTTGTAATTATAATTAAAGTCATTCCATGCTGCCATTTTTGTTCAATCGTATCCCCCTGTCTGCATATCATGATATCCAATTCAATCAAATTATACGACCCACATACATGTACATTGTCTAATAGAACGAACAAAATCCGTTTTTTTTATCGGAGAATTACCTTAGAAATAATTATTTTTTATCTAAAATATTAAGTCTTGTATAATTATATTTAGTTACAGAAATATCATTTTCCGTTTTTTCTTCAACGTCTATGAAATAATATTGATAATTCTTTGAAATCTTAAATAAGTAATAAGCCGTATTTCGTTTCGAAAATATTGATTCCTAAATAATTTGTACTATTTTGAGTGAAGAATCGTGCGTTTGCGTTAACAATCGTGTAAGATCGTGTAACGTGTAGAATCGTGAACGTGAAAGATCGTTCGTGTAACAGATTTAATCGTGCGTTAATCGTGCGGAATCGTTCGTGTAACGTGATCTTTCGTGTAAGTTGTCAACAATAACGTTCCAGCCACTGTATCATATCATACACAGAGACAGGAGATATAGTATCATATCATACACAAAGACAGGTAGATATAGTATCATATCATACACAGAGACAGGTAGATATAGTATCATATCATACACAGAGACAGGAGATATAGTATCATATCGTACACAGAGACAGGTAGATATAGTATCATATCGTACACAAAGACAGGTAGATAAAGTGTCATATCATATTCAAAGACAGGTAGATATAGTATAATATCATACACAGAGACAGGTATATATAGTATCATATCATACACAGAGACAGGTAGATATAGTATCATATCGTACACAGAGACAGGTAGATATAGTATCATATCATACACAAAGACAGGTAGATATAGTATCATATCATACACAGAGACAGGTAGATATAGCATCATATCATACACAGAGACAGGTAGATATAGCAACATATTGTACTGTGCAATGTAATATAGAAAATACACAGGATAACTACACACCTCGTGAAACGATGTATAATGTTAGACCACTCATGGAGACAGGTAGATATAGAATAACATCTACAAAACAAAATATAGATGATGAGTATACATGATGAGTAAGGAATGAACATATGGTGTATGATTTATATTACAGATATCATTGTATAGACTTTATGATTTTACATTACAGGTGTGATTTTATATTACAGGTATCGCTGTAAAAGTTGTCTTCTAACGGGAGATCTCCTTCCCCCTCCCTCTACGTACCCTACATCCAGATGTTGATTGGTCTGTTTTACATTACAGGTGTCGCTGTATAAGTTTGTCTTCTAACGGGAGATCTCCTGCCCCCTCCCTCTACGTACCCTACATCCAGATGTTGATTGGTCTGTTTTACGTTACAGGTGTCGCTGTATAAGTTTGCCCATCTGGCGGGGGACCTCCTGCCCCCTCCCTCTACGTACCCTACATCCAGATGATGATTGGTCTGTTTTATATTACAGGTGTCACTGTATGAGTTTGTCCATCTGGCGGGGACCTCCTGCCCCCCTCCCTCTACGTACCCTACATCCAGATGTTGATTTGTCTGTTTTATATTACAGGTGTAGCTGTATAAGTTTGTCCGTCTGGCGGGGGATCTCCTGCCCCCCTCCCTCTACGTACCCTACATCCAGATGTTGATTGGTCTGTTTTACATTACAGGTGTCGCTGTATAAGTTTGTCCGTCTGGCGGGGGATCTCCTGCCCCCTCCCTCTACGTACCCTACATCCAGATGTTGATTGGTCTGTTTTATATTACAGGTGTCACTGTATAAGTTTGTCCGTCTGGCTGGGGATCTCCTGCCCCCTCCCTCTATGTACCCTACATCCAGATGTTGATTGGTCTGTTTTATATTACAGGTGTTGCTGTATAAGTTTGTCCGTCTGGCGGGGGACCTCCTGCCCCCCTTCCTCTACGTACCCTACATCCAGATGTTGATTGGTCTGTTTTATATTACAGGTGTCGCTGTATAAGTTTGTCCGTCTGGCGGGGGACCTCCTGCCCCCCTCCCTCTACGTACCCTACATCCAGATGTTGATTGGTCTGAGCAGTAACCCACAGTCTGCCCACTACTGCTTTGACCTTCTCAAGGTCAATGGAATGGGATCAGGTTAGAATTTCTGATAGCTTGATCTGCTTCAGTGAAATAGCATATCTAAAGAAGTTTTGTGGCACGCCGCAGATGTCTTTATGTACTGTTACTAGTGTTGTCACTAACAGTCTGTCCTGCAGTCACAGATGTAAAAAAGACAATTTATAAGTTTTAGAGTGTGATTGATTCCAGCAAGCACTGAGCTTTCTTAATTTACCGTATGAATCTTTTCCTTATACAACAGATGTTTTATACATCAAAACTCGGTTATAACGAAGTCGCTGGGACCCTTGAAATTACTTCGCTATATCCGTAATTCGTTATAACCGTATGAAAAATTCATCAAATTTATATAGCTGGGGATTGAAAATGACTTCGCTATATCCGTGAATTCGCAATATCCGTGTTCGTACTAAACGAGTTTTACTGTAATTCTTTAATACCTTGGATATGTCAAAGTAATTAAAAGTCCCTTTTCTTTTTTTCTTTCAGTATAATCACCACTGATATCTCAAAAAAGTTTTCTTGTGTACTATGCCAGTTTACGTTGGGAGGTTCCTAACTGTGCTGACATGACTCTCACATGTACCTTTGATGTCTGTTTTACCCTGTAGGTGGAGCTGGATGAGGTTGAGACCCGAGCGGAGGAATTTCCCATGACGCGAGCTTTCCTGTCCTTACTGGACTCCCTCACTGACCTTCCTGTCCCCCCAGGACTCGGGGCCACTCTCAGGGCCCCAGGATTTGAACCCTACCTAGAGTTTGTAAGAATGTTTGAGAAGTTTTACGCCAGCAGTTAAAAGAATCCATCAGAAAAGGTTGGATATAAGATTTTTTAAAATGTTTTTTTCAATCTTGTTGATAAATACATACACTGTACTACCATCAAGTAAAAAAACAATTACAGATGAAAATGAACAATACACAGACAAAAAAGGTAGAAAGAGATTGAAACAATTTTTTATTAGCTCTACTGGTCACAGACCAGAAGAGCTAATGCGATAGTATGGTGTCCGTCTAGCTGTCCGTCTGTCTGTAAACAATTTTTCAAAACGCTAATTCTCCTACAGTTTTGGTCTGATTTTAATATAACTTGGCAAACAAGTAGACTACACTTAGATACAAAAAATAGAGCATCGGTTTTTTATTTCGATGAACAGTGCATGTTGCCATTGTTACTAAAAATAGAAATGTCTTTTGTTATATCCTTTGTTATAAGTACAAACCAGTAGAGCTACAGTCTCTACAAAGACTTATGGTTTTAAAATTGTGTCTGTCATTTGCATTGATATTAATTGAAAATGTGGTCATTGTGTGATTTATTGCCAAAGGTAATTAAGTCAATGCAAGTGACTGTTTAAGAACCCCTTGTGTACAACTGCAGGATTGATTTCTTTCAAGTAAATGTAAAGCTTTATTTACAGTGGGAGGTGGCCAGTGACTGTCTGAGGATCCTATGTAAGCTCCTGCGGGAGTATGAGGTGGTGGGAAGTGACTTTGGGGAGGAGTTGGTCGGGGTACAGATGGGGGGCGGGGTGCCTGCTAACAAGTCCCCGGGGTACATCCTGATGCTTCACCTACTGAAGGACTCCCACTTCCTGTCCAAGGTGAGAGTCACTTATTTTCCTGCTTAAATGGATATCTTTATTGAGAATTTTTTTTTAAAATTGGGCTGGGAGATGGAGACATATGTGCTTTGTTTTGTTAAGAATTGAAGTTACATATTATTTTTTTAGGTGTTGAAAATACTGGATGACAGTGTCCGACAACTTGAAACATACAAGGCTATACCAGGTAAATAGTGATTAAAGAATTCGAAATTCAGGTGTCTTTAATTGTGTTGTAAAGTGTTAACTGGCTAATGTTAAATAGGTTGATTTGATCAGTTGGATGGACTAGATGATGTTATGTGAGGTAATTTGATTGGTTAATATTACTAGCCAATGCTAGGAGAGTAGGAGAGTTAATTTGATTGGTTGATTGTATTGACTGATGCTAAGAGAGTTAATTTGATTGGTTGATTGTATTGACTGATGCTAAGAGAGTTAATTTGATTGGTTGATTGTATTGACTGATGCTAAGAGAGTTAATTTGATTGGTTGATCTGTACAGGACAGGAGTCCCTGGAGTCTGCCAGTCTGCTGTGTTTACAGCTGATAGAGACCAGTCTGGAGAAGTCGGGGACGTTCCTGGACGCGTGTCGTGAGACGGGAGCCTCCGCCATGGTGTCAGCCATGGACCGTCTTCTCCTGAGTATTAATCCACGCAGCGGTAAAGCCGACCACCTCGTTGATGTCACAAAGTAGGTCTATAAAAGTAACAAAAATAATAAGCAAAATGTTTAATTTATTTGAATAATATGAAAGTTTTCTTGCTTTTAGTCATTCAAGTCTTATAAAAAATGGAAAGTGGTAAGAAACATTAATTTTTATCATCCTATAGTATGTGATCATGGTCACAATTGGTGTTTTATAATCTTGTAGGTTTATACAGTTCAGCATTCCTCTTCCTGAGCATGCTCAGTCAGCCATGAAGATCCCGTATCCAGTGTGTCACTTGGCTCCTGTCCAAGTGGCCCTCGTCAATCTGTTCACATCAAATCAGGTAACAGTATAATTTGATTAAGACACCAAGATGAACATTTTTTTAAAGCTATGAATTCTCCTTGAACTGAGAATTATTTCCAGTCTGGTTGACACTGAAAAAGATGCTACATAATACACTGTGTCTAGTTCCAGAATAAGATAAATGGGTACACTAGATTGTTATTAGGGTTCTTTAGAAATCTTATGCCATGTAATTCTTGGTTTACATCGTTGTATCACATAAAATTCCTTATTCCAGACTTCTCATCTGGAGCTGCTCCACGGATTTGTGGAGAGTCTGGAAGTGGAGGAACCAGAACAAATGGTGGAAAAGACAATCCACTTACCTGAGGAGGAGGGTATGTACTCAGTAGTGTGGAGAAAGAGAGAGAGAGAGAGAGAAAGAAAGAGAGAAAGAGAAAATCTGCTTACCAGAGGGAGACAGTATGTACTCAGTAGTGTGGAGAGAGAGAGAGAGAGAAAGAGAGAAAGAAAGAGAATCCACTTACCTGAGGAAGAGGGTAACTCTGGTCCCATAGAGAAGTGAAAGGGGTGAGAATGATCTGTCATATATGTCCAGAGGAATTAAGACAGTATCTAGGGACTCAGTACAGAAGTTATAAGTAAAAATTTTAGTGAAGAGAGAGTTAGCAAGGCTGCTGAGATCGCTAAAATTACATATCGCTAAAAATTTATAATTGCGTATTATTTGTAATAGGTTCTTTAATCAACATTTTTAAATCGCTAAAATTACATCTCGCTAAAAATAAAATATAAGTTTTTAAGAGCAAATCGCTAAAGGATCACTTCATTATAAACAGGGATCTGACCTATAGGAACGGGCATGCATGGTTTTCCTCTCTACAAAAAGCTTGTCAATTTTCATTCAGATTAATGACATTAGGCCGAATACATTTTTTAACAATTTGTTTTTCCTAAATCTTTATTTCAGTGAGTAGAGGTAGAAGAAACCCTTTCATTGATTTTCTGAGTTTATTATCTCCAAATGCATATTAATTGATATTTGTCTTTACTTCTCATTGTGCATAATGGTATTAAAAATTGTCTACTGTCTCTGAAATTCTATTTTTTGTGTCTAGTAGGCTATTTATCCATGGATATAATAATCATGCCATTAATGTGTGCAAATTATATAGGCCTAAATGAAATCCAAGGGAGCACAGTTACTGATATATGTAACCAAAATCAATTTGATTAAATTCTAAGGAATATATTCAACTGAAATGCGACGCAGCTCAATGCTGTCAAGAATATCTGTATCAAATTACACAGAGTGAGTTAGTGTGTCCTCAGAGAAAGTGTGCTTATACTGAGGTATGTTCCGCCTGACTGACAACTGTACATTTGTTTGTTACCATCTGACATCTCTTTAATTTTTCTTGTATCAAGAATGGGCATACATAAACGATAGATAATTGAAGGAAAATACACAAGTCTATTTAAAAAAATTTAGTTGTCTTTAAAAGGCGAAATTTAAAACTTTAAAAGTGTGGTGCCAGGTGGATTCGAACCCACAACTTTAATTAGAAGCAATTCACGTTGTAAAACCAACTCGTATATCATCTGAACTGGTCCGTGTATAAAAATGTCAGGTCGAAATTTGAAGCAGATTTTCAAAATCAGGTTTCCTTAATTTTTTGTAGGTTTTTTGGGAATTTCGACCCTAGGGCAGGGGTGCCCCTAAAAGAATCCTATCTTTAATCATTCCTTACATCATAACCTATCAAAATATCACAATTTTATTTAGGAGCAGGCCTGCCCTGAAGGACTTCTAGGCCAAAATTCATGCAAAAATCAATGCTTTAATGGATAAAATGGTGTTTCAGTCAATTTTGAAGGTTTATTGTAAAGTTGTAAATTATAATAAATTT
Organism: Saccostrea cuccullata; assembly: GCF_032062105.1. Classification (NCBI taxonomy): domain Eukaryota; kingdom Metazoa; phylum Mollusca; class Bivalvia; order Ostreida; family Ostreidae; genus Saccostrea; species Saccostrea cuccullata. Next base: position 31,045 of record NW_026931500.1, read on the forward strand.
TAGGTATAAAATACAAATTTGGAAAATTTAGACATATGTACGTTAGAAAACAACAAATAAAGCTTAATTATTTAATGTCACTTTTTCCGGGAAATTGTTCTCTCCTATAGGTCAATTCTTTTGTTAAAGCGAATACATCCTTTGTGTCTCGCTAAAATTTCCACATACAGTGAATCCCCCCCTCCCCTCCCTTTTTTTTAATTGCCAATACAAATTTGAAATAACATTATCTCATAAGCAGAACTGTATCTTTGTGAAAATCAAATCAAATTGTTTTCAGGAGTGATAGTGTGAAAAAGATGTAAACAGAAATATTCCTGCATATACACTGTACACATAGTTGATGCTAAAAGAATTTCTCTCTCAGATATTACTGTAAACATTAACGCAAATATAATGTTTTAAATTTCTGAGAAGTTCAAAGAATGCCATTAAAATGTAACTTTATTACTGATTAACTTTATTGTAACAGATGATTCCTGTGAGATCGGCCACGTCCGTAACTCCACCATTATAATGTCACTTTATTACTAATTATCTTTATTGTAACAGATGATTCCCATAGGATTGGCCACGTCCGTAACTCCACCATTATAATGTCACTTTTATGGAAGGGAATTACCGCCAAAAGTCTATGTATCTTGCTTTTATTCTTATTCTGCCTACTTCTTTATGCTTTGTTATTATTGTAATTATATGTCACTTTATTGTTTTCATATTTGTCTTTATTACATTTCACTTTGACTTTTATCCTTCTTCATTTTGCCCTTACTTCTATGTTGGTTTATTCTTGTAAATTCATTTTACTTTCTTTTAAATTGATACAGTTTCTTAAATGATGATATCTATTACGAACGTTCACCCAATCACGCAAACAGTGAAGCATATTCAATGAAGACGAATACAAGTTGTCCGAATTTAGTGCCGCATTATAACGCTAGGTGGCAGGGGTGTTCGCTAAGAGTGTTGGTAAAATTAGGTAAGCAAACCCGGGCCGGGGTTATTCGAGTTTTTTCAATTTTCTGCCTTTATACTTTATCAATCAAACTTAAATTTTTAAATGACTGATGTTTGTTATAAGTTTAGGTATGTACCCGATACATGCCATTCCCTCGGAAAAGTCTCTAGATGGTAAGATTTCCCCTGGAAGACTGACTATATAGTGATGCTTCCTTCGGAAGATTATACAGTGGGACTTCCCCCGGGGAAGTTTCAATATATAGCTAGTCTTCCGTGGGAAATCTCGCTATATATAGCAAATCGCCCCCATTCCTAGCAACCCCTTCCCCGAATAGTTTTTTAAATCGCAAAACAATGTTTATGAATACTAACGTTTACAGTTTTTGAAGAAAAGTTATCCGTTCTATATGAATAAATATTTAAATAATATCATTTTAATAGTGTTTTATAATTAAATCATTTTAACCATTTAGTTAAACATAGATAATCTTCACGAGTACATATGGATAATGACTTTTTTTTCTCTCTCTCTCCCCCCCCCCCCCTTGATGCAGTCGCTCGCGTGGGACTGTGGTTACAGCGTCTGCTCTATATTGAGTCACGAAGTACAGTAGTAAGGAGTCGAACAATTCGTCGTGGGTTCCAATCCCACTATAGGATGTGGAGTTCTGTCCTTCGGATGAGATCTAGACCGTATAATCCGAGGTCCCGTGTCGCAGTAGGTGCTGGCACGAAAAAAGATCCCTCACTGCTCAATGGCTATAAGTGCTGAGTATATAGACAAATTTGCAGCTCTCCACCGGCAAGAGATGGCTTCTCCATTTGAGTGAAAAATTCTCGAAAAGGAAATTATACAATGTACAATCACACCACCAAAGTCTCAATATATATACTGACTTCCGAGTGGACGACCTCCTATGGGGTAAGTTTCATCGGAAGAGGGGAGGGTGGCCACGAAAAATTTTCCTAAACATAACTTTTTACTACTGGAAAAGTTCAGCGAAAGGCTTGTTGCCCCCCCCCCCCCATCCCTTACACTTTTTGTTGCAGTACTACATGTGTAATAGTCAATTTATATATAATTAAAAGTCATGTACTTAGTGGCATATGAGTAAAATTTATTACTGAAAAAAGTTGACGATCCCCCCTCCCCCCCTTTCACCACCACCAAATAGAATTTTCGAATTTTAAGATTTGTTTTTAGCTCTCCTAGTTGATGACAAACACGGTGCCTACTAAAGATATTTGAAAAGTGCTATTTTAATATAAAATATTAACGCAGTTCTAAAAGAGAGACCGGGGTGTTTCTAGTATGTCTGGGTGCATGTAGTCTGGTTCCGACTTCGCCTTCCATGCACGGATCTAGAGGGAACTCCCTGGAACTTACAAGGTTACTAAAACAAGGGAAAAAAGTTAACAACCCCCCCCCCCCCGAAATAGAATTTTGACGTTTGAGCGAGTTTAGGTTTTTTTTCTTCTTTTCATGCTTGTCAAGAAAATTCTGGGATTGGATTTTTTGACTGGGTTGCCCCCCCCCCCCTTGGAAAAAATTTCTGGATCCGCGCCTGCCTACCCATAACGCTCCTCACTCCTTTGCAAAGCCCAGTCCCTAGAATCATGCGCATCAGCAGTTACTAATCTGTCGTGAAATAAAGTTCAGTTCAGTTGAAGGTTCTGAAAAACAACCCAATTTGTTAGGGTTAACTAGTATCAAAATATTTAACATTTTTATATCAATTATTTAAACTGAAATTCAAATATCCAACAAATAACTTTAGCAGATTTATATTTTTCAGGCGAGAGAACAGTGACGTAGCATCGTTTTTGAAAGTGGGGAGGGGGGTAACAAGAGAATAAATATTCAAGCTACCCGGCTGAAAACAACTTGACAAGCGCAAAATAAACCCCAGGAAAATGTCCAAACTTGAAAATACATAGGCGTCGGAACCGGGGAGGGAGGGGGGGCTTAGCCCCACTTCTTTCCAAAGATAGACTTAGTATAGACATTGAACATTCCTGCGTAGGTTTAGCCCCCCCCCCCCCCTTTCCATGGACACGATGCAGTAAAGGTTTAAAATTCGGAAAGTGGTGGAATTTGGAAAAAAAAAACTTTTTGCACTAGAGTTCGAACCTTCAAACCCCCCCCTCCTCACGAAATAGCATTTTTTTGTTTGGAAAATGGACATTGCACATCATTTCTTTTTTTTATTTTTTTTATTTTTTGCTTGTCAGGTTTTTTTTGAAGGTCTAAAAAAATCTTACATTACCCCCCCCCCCCAGCTTTCAATTAGCTTCCGACGCCAATGCAATCCTATTTCGGGGGCGGGGTGGGTTTTGAGTTAGATTCAACTTCTTCTATAGTATCAAATTTAATTTTTTCCTACTATAAGTACAACATTAACTTATTTGACCCTTACTCTTACAAAAAAATGGGTCGGCCTTTTAATGAACATATTCAGTATAGTATAAATTTATGTCTGAAAAAAAGAGGCCGTTATTCCGGTGTTCCCATAGAAAAGAATTATGGAGTTTACATCAATGTATCGGGTGATCGGATCCGGCCTTCAGAAGTTCGATTGATAAAGTATTAAGGCGTATTGAAGAATCTCAAATAACCCGACCCGGGTGTGCTTAGTACCTAATTTTACCAACACTCTTAGCGAACACCACACCACCTAGCGTTATAATGCGGCACTAAATTTTGACGGTTTGACAACTTCCATTCGTCTTCATTGAATATGCTTCATTGTAAGCGTGATTGATTTAACATTCGTAGTAGAGATAATGCTAATAATTTATTTAAGAAACTGTTTAAGTTTAAAAGAAAGTAGAATGAATTTACAAGAATAAAGCAACATAGAAGTAAAGACAAAATGAAGAAGGATAAAAGTCAAAGTGAAATGTAATAAAGACGAATATGAAAACAATAAAGTGACATAAAATTACAATAATTACAAAGCATAAAGAAGTAGGCAGAATAAGAATAAAAGCAAGATACATAGACTTTTGGCGGTAATTCCCTTCCATACACTTTAACACTGATTATCTTTATTGTAACAGATGATTCCCGTGAGATCGGCCACGTCCGTAACTCCACCATTATAATGTCACTTTATTACTAATTATCTTTATTGTAACAGATGATTCCCATAGGATTGGCCACGTCCGTAACTCCACCATTATAATGTCACTTTAACACTGATTATCTTTATTGTAACAGATGATTCCCGTGAGATCGGCCACGTCCGTAACTCCACCATTATAATGTCACTTTAACACTGATTATCTTTATTGTAACAGATGATTCCCATAGGATTGGCCACGTCCGTAACTCCACCATTATAATGTCACTTTAACACTGATTAGCTTTATTGTTACAGATGATTCCCGTGAGATTGGCCACGTCTGTAACTCCACCATTATAATGTCACTTTAATACTGATTAGCTTTATTGTTACAGATGATTCCCGTAAGATCGGCCACGTCTGTAACTCTACCATTATAATGTCACTCTAATAATGATTAGCTTTATTGTAACAGATGATTCCCGTAAGATCGGCCACGTCCGTAACTCCACCATTATAATGTCACTTTAACACTGATTAGCTTTATTGTAACAGATGATTCCCGTGAGATTGGCCACGTCCGTAACTCCACCAGACAGTACCTACTTCAGGTCTTACTGAGATCTCTAGACCAACCCTCACCAAACTTGGCACACCTGCTGCTGGGCTTTGACATTAGGAAGTCTGTTTGCAGGACTCTGCTGCAGGATCTAGGTGAGCTGAAAAAAGAAGTTTTGTCTAAATTTTACTTCAAGATGCAAATGATTCTAAGATCTACCATTGAAAATTCTGCACAGTTACAAATTAAATTTGAATTTCTAAAACCAGGTATCCTGGGGTCCCCTAAGACCTGTCTACATGCTGTGCTGTCCCTGTTAGAGAGGGGGGTGGGGACACACTCCGGCCCCACCTGCCTGAGGGACACTCCACGACTGTCTGAGCTGGCCTATACAAACTCATCTATCTATTGGCTGCCAACAAGGAGACGTCGACGCCCACTTTACGATATTTACGTACAACCAGGGACTTCCTATACAGACAGCTCCAGCATCTTCCTTTCACTCAGCAGTTTTATTGTGAGTTCAAATTTAATTAAGAATTTTTGTATTTTGTGAAGAAAATGTTTTTTTATAGAGAAATTAGTCCAAATCTATTTATTATTTAATATGTGATTGTCTTTTTAGAATGCCCTGTAATGATTTCTCAGTCATGGTTGCTGAAGCTGATTGCCATTGAACTGCGACTGACTGCACTGAACCGTCAAAGGTCACACACACTGAGGTTAATGAAAGCCCTGCTGGATGATGGGTCAGAAGGTCAAACAGGTAAGGTAAGTTCAAAAGTCACACAAGCTGAGGTTAATGAATGTCTTGATCCATGTGTATTCAGGGGGTTAAAATGGTAAAGTCAAGTTTAATAACAGCCTTACAAAAAATCAAAATGATCTGATTTGCTAAAGAAAGTAATAAATGTGATTCTCACAGTGTTACAGCCATCATTAGGTGACAAAGCTGACCTGACGTATGACAGATATACAGAGCAGAGTCTACAGACATCTAATCTGTCTCAGACAGAAAGGCCATTCAGAAGTAAGCGAAGAACAGCATTAAAAATCTTTTAACTCACTATAGACTCTTTAATTTGTTCAAGTTCATATATAAACTGTGTCACACTTCATTTTCCTTTTCAAGGCCGCCAAGTGCGCAGGAAGTTGCTAGGTCACTTCTAAACGAAGTTGACTTTTCACAACGTTACCCTCCTACAATGAAGTTGGAGTTTTTTGAATTGTCGATGATTGAACAAGCCATTAAAAGTGTAGAAACTCTGACTGAACAGGACAATCTGTATTGTGATGTCAAACGACTTCACTGCTTACTGATGAACGAACTGAACAACTACCAGCCTGAGGGCAATATCATGGTGACTCAGAGACCTCGAGTTTTAGAGGTGAGATCGATATCCCAATTATTAAGCATTTAAGATCCTTCCTTACTTAATCCTGTTCGTGTCAGTTGATGTAAAGCTAGCTACACAGTCTCTCTTCCAAGCCCAATCTTATGCCATTGATTTCACTCTTCTCTATGATGACTGTCTCTTTCATGTTGTCTTAATTTCTTTGATCTGCCCCAAGGCATCTTCGCTAGGCAAGGGTTTCTGATAGGCTACTCTCCTCATATTCACTTTGTACACGGCGTTGATAGAAGTTGGGATTTTTTTCCTCTAGTTCTGAATGGGATTCTATTGACCCGATCGACCTTTCAGCAATTGTTTTTGTAAATGACGATATTTGCATTTGGGATACTTCTTGACTCTCGGAAATGAAAAACAGGTACATGTAAATAACGATCGATCCGTAAGATAACATACAATTGTATGAATTGCTATGATGTCATCCAATATTTTCAGTCTAAATATGTGATAAAGAATCTATATTGAAGCTTCTGATTTGTAATATAAATAAATATAACTCAATCATTGCTTCTTAATTATTCTTGAAAAAAAAACTTTGATTTAATTTTTTTAACATGCATGTTATTTCTGCCGATGACGCAGTCAGAGTGTGCCTACCTGATTGATTTGAGATCACGTGACGTTTACTTCACCGGGTTCATGAGGAGAGTAGCGTATCAGAAACCCCTGGCTTTAGAAGATATCAACATTTCAATAAAACACAAAAGTTTTAAAGAATTTCAGGAAGTGGAGAATATTCTGCATCATGTGGTGCTACGTAACAGAATCCGACAGGAACTGTCCACCAAACAGCAGGCTCTGGAGGCATGGCGTCAGGTGACCGAGGTTCTGTTGACCGCGTGTCCTTAGGACCTACTGACTGCCGAGGACAGACAGACTGTACTGTTTGAGCTGCTACAGGACCTACAGAGAAAGGTAAAACAACATCTGTGTGTCTTGTTTACCATCCAACCCTGAAGTATGTGGTATTAATGTACAAGAACATGAGATCCAACTAATGCCAGGTATTGGCCAAATTTCATCTGTATACTTAAGGTTAAAGTGTAAATCTTGCAAAAAGATGAATGAAAAATGATACTGACACATTTTCTTTCTAATCACAATATTCATGTACAAATGTACTTGACAATTGCTTTCATTTCGGGAAAGGGAGGGGAAATTTTAATTTTTGAGAGAAAAAAGGTTGTAGTATTGCATCGCTTGATAGTACATTTAATACGAATCCATCCATTATTTTTAGGTGACAGAAGATGATGCCTTGAAAGAGTTAACTGCCCCCGTAGCTGGGATCATTCTGACTCTGATGACAAATCTACGTCAGTGTTTCTGTCAGGATTCTGTCTCTGACGACGAAACCCCACACTTCCTCACCATGCTGGACTCCACAGCAGGTCAAGGTCAAACAGGATCATGGGGTCAAGTGTCAGGGTCACGAACCCAATTTGCTTCCTCCCTTCAACTGGTGCTCAGAGGAGTGATAGATCACATTCTGCTTTCAAGTAAGAATATATTGAAATATATGAATAGTACATTTACATACTTTTTCCCTGAAAAGAATTTTTTTCAAGTGCGTCTTCATAAATATCAATTTCTAATTCTGTTTAGGTGGTGGCCAGCAGAGAGTAAGAGCCAACTTATATGGGGCCTTGCTATATTATCTACAAATCGCTCAGAAACCCAAGTCACTGACTCACACAGATACAGGTATGTCTAAGTAGATGTCACCTGTGTCTTATTTAAGAATATAATTCAAGTAAGATGTCAACACCTGAATGTCAACAAAACACAGATTTTCCTCTTACTTTGTGGCATACATGGATCAACGTAAAATTTATGTATTTAGAATACATGCTCTTCAAGTGTTAATGTTATATGAAATAAAAACATAAACTACCATGACAAAGGCTGATAATGATGTTTCCTTTTTCTGACAGAGGTAGGAGGTGATGGTATTGGGAAGAGGATTTTGGCCGACGCCCACTCTGAGTAGAAACAGCTGAGCTAGCAGGGAAAATGTGGCTTTATAGTCCCATTCTGTCATGTTGTACAACTTTATGGACATGGTGTGTCGTGACGCGTGTGATGGACATGATATAGGAAGGGTTAGGAGGGAATATTTCTTGATATCCTTGTGTATTTTTAGTTCCACTGATTTCATTTTGAACAGGTTCCAGCAGCGCATGACCTATATTAATATTGTCTATTGTAGATGATGGGTCTATCTGTTATATTTGTCTGTTGGCTTTATCAGTCCTATTTTTCTGTTGTAGATGCTGGCTCTATCAGTACTGGACACCATTCTGTTTATGGACAAGTTCCAGCAGTGGATGACCTTTCTGTCCTCTAAAGGTTACCTCCAACACCTGGTGGACAGCCTTCTCCATGACGACCAGCCACTACAGACCCTTGTGTCCCCCACCCCCCAACTCAGAGTGCTGTACATCTATCTGTCCAAACTTGTAGGTCTTCCATTACTATCTTATTCTACCCCCACATTTGTCATCGATCATGCTTCTAACGAAACATTAATCTGTAACTCATTCAAAAATTTCGATTTCCATTGATTTCAATATTGATATGAAATTTAAGGGCTCTGACATATATGAATACAGTGACTGTGTATTACAGACAGAATCAGCTGTGGGCGCCCACACCTTGTTACAGTGTGGAGTCATGCAGAGACTGGCTGGATTTGTCTTCTTTGACCTTCGACCTGACTTTGACAGATGGATGTGTCAGCTTAAAGGTCTGAAGAATCTTTACAGAAATCAAACATGTCCCAGTGGTGGTTTAGAGGTTAGCAGATAGGCGGTGATTAAATTAGAGTGTCTCTAATCATTACTTTAGTAAATGTACTCAATATATGTATATATATGTCTTGATTGTTGACAACTCTTTAAATTAAATTAATCAAAACTTAATTTCCACGGTAATTTTGTACATGTAGTAGTAGTACATGTATAGAGTTTAACAGTTTACAATGTATAATGAATTAAGAAAATCGTTTTTTTATCGGTTACCATTGCATGAGCGTACATGTAATTAGTCTACATGTTGATTGTTGACCTTATGATGATTTCTACAGAGATGAAGCCGGTGTAGATACAGAGGAGGACTTCCTGCCCAGCCCCATGGCCCGCTTTCGTCAACTTCTCTTTGCAGCCCTCAAGTTCTGTCTGGCCATGCTGACCTCACTGGGCATAGAAAACCAGGACAATGGCAATCAGGTGCATGAATATTCTCTCCAGCTTTAGATCCAATGTTTAATGCAAAGTCCCTTGGACGGTTGGACCCATAACAGTATTTAGAATTAGTTGTGTAGAAAGTCTTTACATCAAGTAGAATTTATCACTGTTTTGACTTGTGGGTATCAGTGTTGTTTGTTTTGAATATATTTTATTGTTTAAACAAAAGGATTGGATTTAAATTAACAAGTTCTTTCAACTTGAGTTCCTCTCCTTATCAGTGCTATTTCCGTATATTAAGTAGAATTTTAAGTAGAATCGCTAAAATTACCTCTGGCTTTAAATAAATAAATTACCATTTTTTAAGGAGAAATCACTAAATTTGAGTATCACTAAAATTTCCACTTATACAGTATTAGGCAATTGACATGTTCTTGAAGGCATATATATAATTTCATAGGTACATGTAACTCAAAGATAGATTAGAATAGAGTAACTGATACATATACATTTAAAAAAATATATTGTCATGGAAATGTAATTTTATGGGTAAGGGTGACCAACGAAATCCACAAACAACAGACCCCACATACATTTTACAGAATTGTTCTCCATTCCTTGCCGTTATATAGGTGATGCAGTTTATCTTATCTCACGGAGAAGTTTTCCACGGAATTTTACGAGACAGACAGCCCAGTTTAAATCTCCCAGCTTTATGTGAACTTGCTCTAACTACAGCAGTACTGACAAGGGCTAACTCCAGAGGTTTATGCCTTTATGGAAGTAGATTTTTTCATTGTGACATTTTTTCTTTTCAATTTTATAGTATTGTTTTTCAAAAGTTTAGTTATTAAATTTTCAAAGTATATATGTATCTTCATTTCTAATGTTGTACAAAAACGGCATTCCAGATGCAGAATTTGATGACCTTGACCCAGCTGGAATAGAGTTGAAAGGTCAAAAGGTCAGAATTGAGAGACAAATTAATATAAAAACTTTGATGCCAAAACTGTATATCTGAGAGAGTCAACGCACAAAAAAATTTAACGTCCAGGGGCTCTTGCGGGAAGGCACTAAAATTAGTAGTGCGCCAAATAGTGGTATTTTTAGAAGCATTTAATGTGACCATTTGTAAATGTTACTGTCATATCAACATCAGGTAAAACAACAAATTTAAGGACTTTTTCTTGTCAGATTTTTTTTCAATTTATAGTTGATAAACCTTTCAGAGCTGTCAAAAAAAATTTGAAGTTGTAAATCTTTCAGTTTAAATTTATGTGTGTAAGGGGCCAAAAATTATGTTGAATAATTTATCTTTTGTCAAAGCAGATAAAACAATTTTATAAACATATATTGACCTGGGCATTAATTTTGATATCGTTGAAACTTTTTAAACTTTTTAGCTTTCAAATTTTACACACAAAAAAGCCCATATTATTTTTAAAAAAAATACTGAATCTGTTATCTGTTATCGCACAAAAAAATTTAACGTCCATCGGGGCTCTTAACGTTCAAAGGCATAAAATTAGTAGTGCGCCGGTTAAATAATCTCTTTATTCTTTCTCAGAAGCATTTAATTAAAATATTGTAAATGTTAAGTAATATCAGCATCAGGAAAACATATTGTAACTTTTTGTAATCACAAGATTTTTTTTTGTTGTTTTCAAGTAAGTATATCAACATCTCAGTTTTATTGACGTCAAGTTTATTCTGGCCGAGTCTGGATGAAGCCCTTTTAGAGAAAATTTGATGGTAAGTTAATTATAGCACACATGTTGCATTACCGTTGTGTTACCCGTTGGCACGTGTGTTCTCTAAGGCTCAGGGTAATCGAACGGATTGTTAACTGCGTCTAAACCAATCAGATTTTAGTATTTAACATGAAAGTATAATAAAAGAAATTATTGCAGGTCAGTATGATAAATCATGTGACCCTCAAGGTCAATTTCAGGAATTATTGCAGGTCAATGTAATGAATTATTGACATGTTCCATTTTTTTTCTGTTACAATGTGTTCTTGTTGAAATTTCTTGTTAAAACTTTCAATTAAAGCAAAGAAATAGTCAGTCTTTTAGGATCGAGTTTGCTATCATTTAACTGTGTGATAAGATAGATATTGCTATTTTTTGCAGTTAATACGATGATTTAGACACCTTAGGAGTACAATATTCACTGAGCCCAAATATTGTATTTTGAAGAGCTAAATCATCGTATTGACTTTAAAAACAGCAATAATTGTATATTATTAAATAAAAGGGTGAAGGTCTTTATTTTTAAACATTTCTTGTTTTAAATGTACTTGTTACATATTTGTTTACAGACACTTCATACCTGAGTAGCAGTACAGTCCAGGCCCCCACGCAGTCTAGGGGTGGTGGTGTATCAACTCCGTCAGTGTGTCAAGTCCACTTCATGTCTGTGTACGAGAGTCACAAACAACATCTACGTAAGCTACAGTTTTTCTGGCTGTCTATTCCGACACAAAATTTGTCTCCCAGTGCATGTCGGATTAGACAGGACCTCAAACAGGTCACAAAAATAATAATAAAATCAAAACATAACGTACTACAAAGGATATGAAATCAGAGTAGGTTGTAACTTTTAGTCATTTAGAATATATGTCTTTTTAATATGTATTTTTATTTTTATATTATAATGTTTTTAATCTGTTTATTTAGTTTTCTGGAGTAGAAGAGAAGCTCACCTCTCATCAGAGACAGAAACTCTCTAAAACCCGTCTCACCAAAACCGTGCCTTACAAAGAAGAACAACTGCAGAACTTTGCGTGTATCCTTTATGAATGAAGCAAAATATTAGAATTTGTGCAATGTTAACTTTTTTGTTTGAAGTTGAAGCTAGCTTTTAAAAAAAGTTTTGGCAAGTTCTTTGCATTTTTAAACATGATGAAAGGTACACTGTAGAGGCATTGAAAAGCAAGAACAAACATGATTTGAAGTAATCTCCCTTTACTATGCTGCAGACATCTCGAAGAAATGTCTTTTTATGTTGTGGTGCCACCTGGAGTATTATTTTATTCACTGCGTTCCTGTCAATCAGCAGACATCTATGTACCAGAGTCAGACTCGCAGACACATTCAACTCAGGAGACTTCAAGGTTATAGTCAGGATCTTTGTATCTCAGGTCTTTTTATGTGGTACAAACTAATTTTTAGCTCACCTGAGCTCAAGTGAGCTTTTCTGATCACCCGTTGTCTGTCCGTCCGTCTGTCCAGCTGTCTGTCTGTCTGTCCGTCCGTCTGTAAACTTTTCATATTTTCAACTTCTTCTCAAGAACCACTGGGCCAATTTTAACCAAACTTTGTACAAAGCATCCTTGGGTGATGGGAAATTTAAATTGTTAAAATCAAGGGCCAAGTCTCTTTCCAAGGGGAGATAATCAAGAAAATACAAAAATAGGGTGGGGTCATTAAAAAATCTTCTTCTCAAGAACCACTGGGCCAGAAAAACTGAAACTTACACATGTATGTGGAAGCATCCTGGGGTAGTGTAGATTTAAAATTGTTAAAATCATGACCCCCTGGGGGTGGGGCGGGGCCACAATAGGAAATCAAAGTTTTACTTAGAAATATATAGGTAAAAACTTTAAAAATCTTTTTCTCAAGAACCATTTGAACAGAAAAGCTGAAATTTATGTGGAAGCATTCGTATGTAGTGTAGATTCTTAATTGTACAAATCATGACCCCTTGGGGTAGGGTGGGGGCACAATAGGGAAACCAAGTTTTACATAGAAATATATAGGAAAAAATATTTTTCTCAAGAACCATTTGGCCAGAAAAGCTGAAACTTATGTGGGAGCATTCTGGGGTAGTGTAGATTCTAAATTGTAAAAATCATGACCCCAGGGGGTAAGGCGGGGCCACAATATGGAAACAAAGTTTTACGTAGAAATATATAGGAAAAACTTTAAAAATCTTCTTCTCAAGAACCATTTGGCCAGAAAAGCTGAAACTTATGTGGAAGCATTCTGGGTTAGTGTAGATTCTAAATTATAAAAATCATGACCCCAGGGGGTAGGATGGGGCCACAATAGGGAATCCAAGTTTTACATAGAAATATATAGGAAAAATCTTTAAAATCTTCTTCTCAAGAACCACTGAGCCAGAAAAGCTGAAACTTATGTGGAAGCATTCTGGGTTAGTGTAGATTCTAAATTATAAAAATCATGACCCCAGGGGGTAGGATGGGGCCACAATAGGGAATCCAAGTTTTACATAGAAATATATAGGAAAAATCTTTAAAATCTTCTTCTCAAGAACCACTGAGCCAGAAAAGCTGAAACTTATGTGGAAGCACTCTGGGGTAAGTATAGATTCCAAATTTTCCAAATTATGACCCCTGTGGATAGGGCGAGGCCACAGTAGGGAATCTAAGTTTTACATTGAAATATATATTGAAAAATCTTTGAAAATCTTCTTTAGAACCATTGGTGCAGAAAATCTGAAACTTATATGAATCTTGGGGTAGTGTAGATTCTAAATTGTCCAAATCATAACCCCTGGGGATAGGGCTTGGTCACAAATGGTATTATGAAGGGGGAATCTGTTAAAGAACAGCATGGCTAAAGTTTCTCAGGTGAGCGATGTGGCCCATGGGCCTCTTGTTATTTAATTGTATTGTATGCATGAATATTTTTACCTCTAATTTTATTTCATACCTTCTGAGAATAAAAAATAGGGCGAATTTAAAAAAAACAGACATGACGGAATCTAGGTGAATTTAAAAATTGTTTTGAAAGTTTAAGTATGCAAATATGAAACCGAATGAAAATAATGTTGCATACAATATTTTTTATCTCAGTGTGTAATGTACTTCTAGGTTGTGATTGCTGATTAGTTAATTAATGTTTACAGATTTGATTGGGATTTCCCACTCATCATTCCAGATAGTGATTTCTGATTAGTTAATCTTTAATTTTTCACAGATCTGACAGGAATTTCTTACTCATCACTGGAAGAATCAGATGCCAACTCTTTATCAGACATTGACAGACAGCTTATGATGGGAGTGACCTGATACACGACTCACTCCTCAAAAAGATACAAAAGATTGACCAGGTAGTGAAAGGACAGATATTCCAAATATAGGGAGAAGCCATGAGAAAAAAAATGTACAAAAAAATGAAAGAAAAAAATTAGTCCATACCTCTCCCACAGTCAACATTTTAAAACAAGAGGCCCAGGGGCCACATCGCTCACCTGAGCACATCAGGCTTGAATTTACACCCCCCCCCCCTCCAGGCGTTCATCATTTGAACAAACTAGAATCTACACTACCTGAGGATGATTCCATATAAATATCACTAATCATAGCTTTGAAGTACTTGAAAAGAAGATTCTAAAAGGTTTCCCTATATATCCCATGCAAAACATGGGTCGGCCATTTTGGCCCCACCCTTGCCCCGGGGGTCATGATTTGAACAAACTTGAATCTACACTACCCGAGGATGATTCCACATGAGTTTCATCTTTCCTGGCCCAGTGGTTCTATGGAAGAAGATTTTTAAAGATTTTTCTTATATGGTCCTATGTAAAACTTGGGTCGGCCATTTTGGCCCTACCCTTGCCCCGGGGGTCATGATTTGAATAAACTTGAATCTACACTACCTGAGGATGATTCCACATGAGTTTCATCTTTCCTGGCCCAGTGGTTCTTGAGAAGAAGAATTTTTAAGATTTTTCTTATATATTCCTATGTAAAACTTGGGTCGGCCATTTTAGCCCCACCCTTGCCCCTGGGGTCATGATTTGAACAAACTTGAATCTACACTACCTGAGGATGATTCCACATGAGTTTCATCTTTCCTGGCCCAGTGGTTCTTCAGAAGAAGATTTTTAAAGATTTTTCCTATATATTCCTATGTAAAACTTGGGTCGGCCATTTTGGCCCCACCCTTGCCCCGGGGGTCATGATTTGAACAAACTTGAATTTACACTACCTGAGGATGATTCCACATGAGTTTCATCTTTCCTGGCCCAGCGGTTCTGGAGAAGAAGATTTTTTAAAAATGCCATTAATTTTTAACAAATTCATGATTATCTACCCTTGGAAAAGGGCATGGCCCTTCATTTGAACAAACTTGAATCCCCTTCACCCAAGGATACTTTGTGCCAAGTTTGGTTGAAATTGGCCCAGTGGTTCTTGAGAAGACGATTAAAATGTGAAAAGTTTACGACAACAACGACGACTACAACAACTACAACGACGACGACAGACAACGGACAAATTTCGATCAGAAAAGCTCACTTGAGCCTTCGGCTCAGGTGAGCTAAAAATGGTTTAACCAACCACCACCGTAGTTCACCTTTCACTCACATCCAAGTGTTACAGCCAAACCTTAAATTTCCCCTGGCCCATCTTAAGATTTAGTTCAAATACCCCCTTCCCAATCTCTACCTTAAAGTGGTTCATCTATCCTTCCATGGTCCACATTTAACTCTCTCCCACAGCCATAATTAAAAAGGGTTTCGTCCATCCCTTGCCTCCAGCCTGCCTTAAAATTGGTTCAATGTTTTGTGAGATTAAATGATAAATGGGAATTCGCCTTTCTTGTGGAACATTGGAATTAGCATATTTTATTCCATAATAGGGTACGACTTGATCCAGATGGCATTATATAACACTGAATACTTGAAAATGAGAAATACAGTGTACTTTAATTGAGCTATGCTTAATTTATAACCTAACTATAAAAAATTTCTTTG
>NW_026931501.1:0-48367 GCF_032062105.1 Saccostrea cuccullata
AGATGGTCAACATCCTATCCTATTACCGTATTACGATATCTTAAATATCTTAGGTGGAACTTCTGAATCATTTCGTTGATTTAATCAGAGACATAAATAATTTATTCTGTGGTTTAATTTGTCCCATTTTGGTATATGACTGAACACTTTAGCTGTAAATTGCAACAATAATCTTTGTTCCCATCGAAATAAACAAGGGTAAGCTAGGTTAGAATTTCCTAAACTTCGTATCCTCTTTTTCATTTTTTAAAGGTCTTTGACTATGACGAAGGACCATTTTAAAAATCAGTTGCTAGCAAATCTCTTTGCTCAAAATTAACAGCATTTCACATCACTTCATACACCTGTCGGTATTTTCTTGATTCCTCCGAGAGTACACAATGGCCTTGGTAAAATTTCATTGCCTGAGTACCGCGCTCCTAATAATGGAGTGAAGGGGGATAAATTAAGCTTGTATGTGCGTGTTTATGTGTGGATGGGCTAGATTGTCCTTCTGTGCGTAACGGAAATGACGTAATTTTCATCATGCTGCTTTGATTTTAGATATGCCTGTTCCGTTTTGCGGTGTTCTTGTTTTGCATTGTTTTGCATTGTAATGATTTATCCCTGACAAATCAGGAACACACTACTCAATAAATGTAAATCAATTCCTCACCAAACCCAGGACTCAGAATCATGACTTTCTTACAGTGTTATATATATTTACAAGAGAATACTTTTCAGTTGCTTTTTTTTATTTTTAAGCACAAAAAACGTATAATGATGGGATGAAAATAAATTATTTATGATATATTTACAATGCGGGAATAGAAAGTGTCCGTTATCTCGAACTTTGACCCTCTGAATGGTCGAATTGCTGGTGTTTACTGGATGATCCAGAATTCTAATCCACAATCTGGATTGGCCACACAAAACACACAAGATCTTTGCCATTGTCATCTTGGATTTCCAGTTTGGCGACCAGCGAGACCTGAGCAAAAACAATTCAGTGAAAAAATAAAGTAAAAGAATCTTTGCTAGATTTATCTGCCAAAAATGTAGCCTCTTTTTTTTATTTATTCATCTGACAATCTACACGAGGAGGTAAAGAATTGCAATACAAAAATGCCCTTTTAGAATAATTTATAGTAAGTTTTCCTCATTTCTGAAAAAAGGTTTGCGAAAGGGCAACTTACCTTAGGATACGATGGAAGAACCATTAGGGAGTTTGAATAGACGATTTTATTGTTTGAAATTATTGGACCGGAAGTGATTCCATTTGGAAGAGGAAATGGCACAGGAATCCCACCGATAATTCCATGGAGTACAGATGAGTATTTTGTAGAATTTACCTCTGAATTAATAAATAAAAATTATTGAGATTGAACGGTCTGCAATAATTCCAGGAATTGTGACCCAAAGAAAAGTGAAATTGCCACTTACTAGGCGTGAATTCTACTTTCATTGTAGCATTATCTCCCTTCTTCAGTTGACATGGTTCTGACGGACACGGGGTCATGTCTACTTGGTTTACTGTTCCAGTAACAGAGCCTACAATATTGAACACAAAATTCTGATTAAGTATGTTTTCAATTTAGCAGAAATAATAAGTTACTCTTAGAGCACGTTACCGCGTACAGTGTAATAACTTTTTTGAAAATCAGTTTAATATCTTACATATAGTTAGTTATTGAACAATAAGAGTAAAAAAGTGTACTTTTGCTGACACAAAACTTTATATTTTATGTTCAAAGTGTTGTTCAAATTCACTACTTAAGTCAACTCACCACAATCTTTGAAAGTGATGACGTCAGCTGTAGCAAAAGCCACCGCAACAACTAAAATCACTAATCTGGAAACTTGGTCCATTCTTATAGGGATTTACAACTATATTGATTTTTAACCGTCACAGTATTTTATAGCAGTGAATGATCATACTGATATTTATTGAAAACTTACTTTATATATAAGTGTATTGTATTAGATTTTGACCTCACAAGTGATCGTTCGATTTCTCCCGATTCAGGCGATATGGCGAGAGAAGAGGTCAAAGTAACACGCGACACTCTGCAAGTTATTGGTCAGTTTGACACATCAAAGTACTGCATAACAAGGACTAAATAAAATCAAAGTGACTCGTAAATGTAAACAGTGCATCTGCTTTGAAGTTTCTTTATCTATCCTAAATGTAGATGTCATCTTAAAATATCGCTGATACAATGTAGAAAACTATAATTTCAATTAATTTTTGAGGTTTTATTATTTTCATACAAACATTCAGTTCAGTAAAAAATATATAAATGTTAAATATTTTTATACACAATAAGATTTGATCGTATATATTACATGTATATATCGATCACGGGGAATTTGGCCACCTTACTTATCCGTAAACTGCTAGCAAAAGAATGCCATTCTTATACTTGAACATAATCGTATTTTCTTAAACTATATGCTTCAGTTAAGTTTAAATGAATATAGAAATATATACACTTTCATACAAACATAATAAAACGTTCTTGTTTATAACAAAAGTGTATTCAGTTTTATTTAATATAAAATCTTTGCACATTTATTAAAATCGCAAGTAATTGATATTTCTAAAGATCTTCAATTATAGAATTGCAATTGCTTGAATTTTTACACATTTTAAAGGAACTTTTTTCCCCTCCAATTTATTAGGTCACCTGTGTCACTTAGTTGACCTATTGATATCTGTTTTTGTCCGTCATCGTTCATTTTGATTTGTGCCTTAACATATGAACTTTTTCAGCTTCTTCTCTTGAACTACTTAACCGATCTCAACCAAAAACCTGTGAATTCATGGCCCCTTTGGTGCCCGAGGGAAATGACTAAAACTACATGTATCCATATAAATGCGACCTCTAAAAATCTTTTTACTCCTGGACACCAAGCAATTATACTGTTATATATCACTGCTGGTAAAGTGCGAATCGAGAAAATCTTGGTTTCGGACACCAGCTACTATTGGTTTACATCAATGAGGCAGTTTATGTCAACTAAACGATCAGAAATGATAGAACATTTGATTAAGACGTAATTATTAATGTTCAGTATGGTTTTATGCATTAGAATTCCTTGTTGGTTGAATACATATAAGGAGCAATCCCTTAACTGCTTTAGATTACACCCGTTCCATGTATTTTTCTGGATCTATTCATATTTGCTTTTTACGTGTTAAACAAGACTTACAATACATTATTTGTGTTAAAGTTGATATGAGTATATACTGCATGAATCATTTATGATTCCCCATGTCTTAAATGCTTTACAAGATTAAAAATTTTGATGCAATACAAAGTTTTCTGATAACAGCGCGAGTATGGCTGCTGTATGTGCGACTCTTGGCACCTGTAATTGCTACGTCTGGCTTCTGTTCTGTTTCATGAGGTGCGACGTTTTACTGCTGTATCATAAATGTATTGTTTTCCGTGAAATACATTTAGATTTTAATATTAACACATCATCAGAGAGTGCAACGTCTTTGAATAAACCCCAAAAACATATTTCTCCAAGTCGAGGATTGGTTGCTTCTATCGAATATTAAAAATGTATTGCATATACACATGTAACCCCCCCCCCCCCCCATATAATTTGTTCCATAATGTGAAAAAAAAAATAAAGGATTTAAAAATGCAAAATTCACTCTGGTTAGTTTATATTACATATCATTCTTAAAAATCGTGGACTTGATTCACTAAAATGTGTCACTAGAGTAAATGTTCATTAAGGTTCTATCCCAAAGTTCATTTTAAATAATTCCATATTCATGTTGTAAGTCATCTTTAATTGACTATCTAGAACTTTAAGAATTACAAACTTTCTATGCTCGCAGAAGAAACGAAAAAGACCTTGGACCCATCCCCCCAACCCACCCCGAAGGAAAAAAGATTGACCTCTCTTTAATGAGATTTACATGTATTTGAAGGGAATAGACGTTGATGCATGTGAGTGTGTTTAAATTTTTTATCCCCTCCCTGAATAGTTTTTCAACCTTTGACTTAGAAAGATGACATGGACAGGTACTAAGAATTTCCTATAATTAACTTGTAACTCCTATAATTAACTTTTAATATCTCAACAAAATATTCTCATATTTGAATAACATGAAGACACCTGTCTACTTTTTTAAACATGCAGACCCGTCACATTTTTTATCAATGTACAACGTATATATAGGAAGGATGAGAGTCGCAAGCGATTGACAAGCCAACAAAGAAAATGTTAAATCTCGGAAGATCAAAGCTGCAGAACTGTAGTGTTAACTTATGGTTTCATGTTTTCATCTTTGACTATAAAGACAAATATAAAACCATAACGCTACCGTTCTGCAGCTAGGAAGAACAGTCCTATTTCTTCGCTTTCTTTGCTAGCAAAGGGTTTCTGATACGTTACTTTCCTCATAAACTGCAAATAGTAGCGTATTAGAAACCCTTGGTCAGCGAAGATGACAACGGCTTGATTTGCCAACCTTACGGCGAGCTGCGGGACTATAGCTCTCCGAAGACGGGAGAGCTGCAGTGTGACCAACTCGAAAAAATAGTATTTTTATTGTGCATAAAGTGCGCTGCTTCTCGGTTTCAAACTGTCATAATCTCAAAATATTTCTAAATGGGTGTATCAAATGAATTCTTTTGCAATTTTCACTTACTATTTCAACAACAAATAACTGTTATAAATATCCCTCCATGAAATGAGACCATCCAATTTCGCATTTTACTGTCATTTTTAAGATGACAAGATACAAATCCTTTCGATTGAAACACGCTTCGCGAAGAAGTCTAGAGGTCATGATATTTTTTTTTTAGTTTTTGTGCAAATGTGTGAATTTGAAGGAATTAATTCAGTACCAATCGCAGTTTTTGTGCGCATTTTTTAACAGATTTTTGTTTGGGTGGCACTGTAGAGCTTCAGTCGTCTATCTTATTTTTTTCTTATACCAGTAAGTTACAGAAATGCAGGTACCTTACGGTTACAAAAAAGATTTTTTTTGGGGGGGGGGGCATGTATACATAAAAAATATAAACATGAATCAAAACTAAAGCAAAAGACTATTTTCAGGAAATAAAGTTCACCACAACTGGCCTACTACGTGCCTGAGATGTAATAGGATAAAAGTAGACTACACGCAACACAATTCTAAGGATGCTAACCTCGTGCTTTGAATAATTATAAATTGCAAGGATAAATATTACCATTATGCATTCGTTTATTGCTTTAAAAAGTTTGATCGCTTGATCACGACATTCTTATATGTATACCTGGTGCAGTTTTAAATTATGTGCTGTAATCGTCTTGCTCATCTATACCATATCACTCTATTTAAAAAGTTTTAAACAAAAGAATATAACCAAAAACACAATATCCGTAAGAAGAATTGATGGAACATTTTGTATTGCTTCAAGAAAAGATCAAGAATGATTATAAACTACAAAAACTAGCATTCTTTTCATGCAAGTTTGAATAATTTCATATTATTCAAGTTAAGTAACATAAGCCAATAGTCTCAGAGACGTAAACCAGTCGTCGCATTTACACAAATCAAAAGTCGCCAGTGTCAAAATTTTACAGAAACCAGTTGTAGCACCTACATAATGAATTTGCTTGTTATTAGCGAATTCCATGGAAATAATTCATTAAAAGCACATTTTTAGTGTTCAGGGCATTAAATAACGTTGAATTAAAGTTAAATTTATCCACTTAGCTGTCCAATTAGTTCTGTAGATTCGAATGCGAGTACGTGAAAAACACTATGTAAACAGCCATTTACATGTAATTTTTCGATATTGAACCCTCTTCGGGTATAAAAGCAATCCAACTGCTTAACTATTTAATAAATTTGCTTTCTATAAAGTGATTTTTATTGTGTTATATAAAAAAATATGCATTTAACTAGATAATTCACAGGTGCCAATAGTAGCTGGTGTCCGAAACCAAGATTTTCTCGATTCGCACTTTACCAGCAGTGTATATGTAAAATGATTGTAATAAGTATTTTATAAAAGCCCTCTAAGTTGTAAAATTTATGGTCCCTGGGTCATGGGTTCTGAATTCTTAATTTGGGATTCTATTGACAATACATATATGTATAGTAAAAATTCATAAATTCAGCACATGGTTATGATGTGCAAGGTTGCCTCTTAAAAATTGTGAAATGTATGGCCTTGTCCCTGGAATCAGGGATTCTGCTGTTATGGAGGCTCTAAAATGCGTTTTCCTATGGTCATGGATGAACAAATGAAGTATTTATAACGATACGCAACGGCGCTTCTTCCAAAAACTGTGTGAATGTCATGGTCTCCGAATCGGAGGGGGGGGGGGGGTCTTGATGGGACTCTTATTGCTCATAATGAAAAAATACATATTAAATTCTTAAAATAATCTTCCTCTCTGACCTTAATTCATATTCTACATACAAACGTATTGCATGGCTATGATAACTTGCAAGGGGGTCTTTCCAAAATTGCGAAATTCATAGCCATTGAGTCTGAGTTTCAGGTGTTAGGGTAGGGCTCTATTCATTACATTGTATAAATGTATCAATTCTTTGAGAATCACTTTCCCTGCTCCTGATTATAAAGCAAACAAACTAAGTGTGCACGATTATGACGAACAAGAGTGCTTTTTCCAAAACTTGCATTTCATGACCCTGGAGATCTAATGTTAGTACAGGCTCTGTAGAGTACATACTAGTTAAATATTCATTAATCGTAAAGAATATCAAGGTTTCAGATGTTCCAAACTGAGGAGAAAAAGAAGGGATTGTTTCAAAAACAACGAAAAAGGCATCTTTTCCACCTAAGGTAATGGAAACAAGTTGAATAATTATGTATAATGCAAATAAATGTCTGCTTTCTTCCTCCTCTGGTTTCCTTTTGGCGTAATGAACTACATATAGTAGTAACAAAAGGGGGAATAACCCTGTTTTTCTTCCTTGCTAAAGATTACCAGTTTGTATCCATATAAATCAATAACACAATTCTTCTTAGAAAAAAAACATAATAATTTTATTATTAAATTATAAATCACAATACTCAAAAACGCATTTTTATCTGTATTCTTTATATTGGTTTATCCGACTATCATCGCAGGAACGACAAAGCACACAAAATCCTTTCCTGAAGCGTCTTGAATTTCCCATTTTACAAGGAGTGATATCTGTTTATTAAAAAAAGTATCTCATTAAAAAGAAGTATATTTGAACAGTCATTGATTTTTATTTTCCTTATTAAAATAAAATTTCGTTTATTCGTCCTCGAGGCATAGGGGTTATCTAGTAAGAGCGTTTTTCTAGCGTCGCACAGTAAGAAGTTGATCCTTACGTCGCGGGACGTGGAGACCGGTCCTTCGGATGAGACCGTATAACCAAGGCCCCGTGTCATAGTAGGTGCGCGCTGGCACGAGAAAAAAGCTTCCTCACAGCTCAATGGAAAGGAGTGTCGAGTATACAGTAGTAATAAATTTGTAGCACTCCATCACCAAAAGATGGCTTCTTGATATGAGTGAAAAATTCTCCAAAGGGACGTTTAACAAACAAACAAACAAATGCTAAATTAAGTGTTATGTTTATTCCTTCGTTAAAAATTCTCAATTTGGTTCTATTTTCTCTATTCTATTCTAAATATCGATAGAGGGTGCTTACTCCTCCATGACACCTGATCCATACTCTGATTTTTATTTAGAGGTCCGTGTTTGCTCTGTTCTCAAACTGAACGGACGTTTGGGGTTGATGACTGTTCGTTATCTTCATACTTCCTTACTATTTTTAGAATCATGTAATATCTGGTATGTGATTGGCGGCTTTTTATAAAAAAAAAATTGTATTAAAAAGTATTGATTACCTTAGGATAAGCTGGTTCAACAAAGATGGAGTTTGTGTAGGTAACTTTTTGGTTTGGTTGGACGGGAACAGGGGGGTTGACTGCCCCGTTAGAGGTTGGGAATGGGACAGGTACCCCTCCAATTATTCCATGGACAACTGTCTTGAAAGTGGCCGAATTGGCACCTGAAGAAGAAAGTAAAAGTAATTTCAAAAATTAAATTTATGCCCAGTTCTCCTAACGCACGCATCAAATATAACTTTGAATTGACAATGAAATAAACTTTATTCAAAACTTTATATCCACATAATAATATTCAAGGAGATAAAAAATGGAAGATATAAAATCTTCCGTTTTTAGTTTAATTGGTTTTTATTTTCTAGATTTTATATCAAAAGTGTATGCATAAACATTCCAAGGTCGTAACCAAGTTTCTGGAAAGGGTGGGTAGGGAGTTGTAATTGTTCCTCAGAGCACCCTGCCTCTATCCGACGGCCTTGGGTACTTACTCGGCGTAAAGTCGAGGGATATTGTGACGTTGGAGTTTTTCTTCAGTTGACAAGGTTCTGACGGACATGGCTTAACGTCAACGCTTTCTATCTTCCCCGAGACGGAACCTGTAAGCAGTTGTTAGAAACATGATTTATTTAAACTTTATTTTGTTCATATAAAGCAAATATATTTTTTGATTCTAGCAATCATAAAAAATCACAACTTCCCCACTCCTGGAAATCGAAATTCGGGTGCCTCACTTGGAAATAAATGATATATCCCTTTAATATAAATATATTTTTTCAATTTTAATTAATCAATTATTTGAGGAACAAAATTCAAACATTGAAAGCAAATTGCATTGCAAAGCCCAAAATTGAAAGAAACGATTTCAGTTTAGAATAAAAGAAATTGCACCTACCACAGTCCTTGAATTTCACATTATCAGCGAGGGAAAATGATAGAATACCAAGAATAATGCACGTCTTTATCATTGTGTTTTACTAGATTATAAACAAATATAGGTTTCTTAAAACTTGTGTAGAAACGTGGTTTGCATGTATTCACATTTGAAGGTTACATTGTGAATGTTCTATCTTCCATCAAAAGGCCAGAGAAGGGGAGTTCAGGTTAATGAATTGAAATGTTTCTTAGATTTCTTCATTTTTCTTTCATTGAAAGTTGTAAAATTCCAGATTTTAATTTCATAAAAGTGTATAATCTGAGAAAAGGCCTTGAACTTCGTTATTATAAAATTCAAAGTTTTCGTCAACTACCTGTACAACCTACACACTGTATATTAGTATAGCCCAAACTTGACCCTTTGGATCTATTGTGGTTCGATTTCGCTCGAAGTTCAATTGTCGCACGACGAATTGGAGTAAAGTAACTAGAACGTGAATTATCAAGTTAACTTATCCATGATAACACGTACCATGATTATATATAAATATTTGATATATATCTGTGACCCATATTAAGGTGACATAGAGAAGGGGACACATATAATGACACCAATCGCAAATTCTCGGGCCTTTCTGACTAGCGTTGTTTTTCCGACCTATGACGGAAAGACCCGAGATTATGCGACTGATAATGACACAGCCAGAAAGAGCATCTTGACGTGCCCACTGTTGGCAAAATAAATAGATAAAAATATATGATTGTTATACATGGGCAATCATATTGTTGGTTATCATACAAAAATATTTACATAATATGAATAACATATCCGGGAAAGTAAAAAATTGCCACATTCAGCGTTTTACCTCGATTAAATAGGATTCCAGTAGCCTTTCTTGTCTGGGTTACTCGGTTAGCGATGTTCGAGTAAATATATGAAAATTATTATGTTTTAAAAAAGAGTCCAAAAACTTAATTTAATTGATCAAATTTTATCGATGGTAACTTTCTAATTGCAAAGATCTCTCTGAATCTTTGAGAATCAGTTATTCATAGTAAAAAGTAAAAGGATAAGCACAAGTCTGATGGTCCCCCCATGGAGTCTCGCTAACTGATTAAAAAAGTTGAAAGGATCCGAATTTATAGGACAGCTATTGACATGTAAGTTACAGGCACGTAGCATCGATTTTGAAAGGGGGGGGGGGGGGCAGCCACAGGAAATTTTTTTTTACTTACCTAAAAAAGTTGACAAGCAAAAAAAAAAATAAATAAATAAATAAATAAAAAAAAAAAAAAAAAAAAAAAAGGAAAATTGCCCAAAGTTGAAAATCCTATTTCAATATCCAATTTTTCAGCTTACAACACTATATTTCCCTCATATTACTTTACTTTACTATAACCTGCCCCCCCCCCCCCCCCCCCGTTGCTACGTCCCTGAGTTAAGTCACTAAATATGACTCATGATTTAGAAAGAAACTCAAGAATTACAGTGAAATAATTTATTGGACAAGTGTACCTCATTTATTGCACACAATTATCAAGTAACGTTCTAAACACCAGTAGTCCAGTACATATTCTCGAGGAAAAAGGGTCACGAAAATCGCAAATATTTCTCATGTGTGATTAAATGTTAATTTACAGCAATGTACATCTCTTATCAATATTACTTAATTAAATATGCACTATAAACCCTTTGTTTTATTATTATTCAAAGAAAAATATACATTCCATAGGAATCCATTGAAAAATATTCATATTATGTCACATCTATATATAAATGAATAAAGAAATTGAAAAACTGTGATTAGATTCAGAATAAGTCAAAATGAGATGAGATGATCCGTTTACAAATACTTTTTACAATATATAAAACTACATTAAAAGATACGCCAAGAACACTATCTGAAGGGAAAATACAGTATACATGTATTGAGAAAATAATGTAAGCTTAAGGTACTCCGGATCCGATCCTCATGTTCTGTAAACCCACAAAAATGTATCTTAATTCTTTAAATAATTCTGGTAATAAAATTAGAAAGTTAATATGCAAAACCTTAACTGAATACCTTTGATCATCTAAATGATTTTTCCTTCTTCTTACAACTATATTTCATCTGAAATTCCGTCTCAACTTTTAAAAACGTTTCTTCATTCAACCTATTGATAAGCTATGTAGTTCAACTCTGCTGTCAGAGAAACAACTATTTATCATCATCGATTTATCAAATTAAAAGTTTATGTTGAATCCACAGATTTCTTTCTTCAAAATTGTACAATTACCATACTTATAAATTATTTACATAACAAGAGGCCCATCGGCCTTATAGGTCACCTGAGTAACATGTAACAACTTTCCTGCAAATGAATTTGGTTCGTGTTTTAAACCAAAAGCAATAAAATTCACAATTTTTAAAGAGGCAACATTGTTTATCATGATTATACCCTAAGCATGCTTACTTTGGTTACTTAATACTTATTGGTTACTTAATACTCTGAGGTAGATCAGGGACCATAAAATATACAATTTTTGTTTCTTTTCACCCACAGATGCTTTGAGACAAAATTAGTTGAGCAATTGCAGAGAAGTAGCTGAAAATGTTCAAATATTAACGCTCCACGGACCTTGCACGACAACGAACGAAAATACATACAATATGTCACCTAAGTTTACTCAGGTGACCTAAAATGTACAAATTCTCTCTATCACTTGAACTATTATCTAAGGGGTAAAGGTCAGTAGAAAGAAGACATTCACTTATGATATTTTTTTTAAAAATTGGTACACTATTCATGGCTTTTAAATCTCTGTAGAAATCGTTGCCAGGGTTGTTGGACAAGAGGAGTATAGGCCAAATAAATGAAAGGATTTGCAGCATGGTGTAATATGGAAGCAATTCCAATTGTCATGCCCAAAATCTTAGAAATCAAGACACTCCTTGTGAGAGCCATTACCAAAGGATTAACAATCTTCAAAAGGTTATAAATCAGAAAGATTGCAAGAATATACACCACAACAGTATTCATTGTTTTTACTTCTTTTTTGAGAGCTCTAGATTGTCTCACTTTGACAACTTTGATAATGTGCATTACAATAATGAAGAGAGAGGGTAGAACAGTTACGAAAACTTGACCTGGGAGTTGTCCTAATACGCCATCAGAATCAAAGGACATGTACATCATGCTATATGCAATAACCAGACCATAGCCAAAACTTACAAGCATTGCGATTGGACAAAATATTATGATTTTTTGATTGGTCAGATATGACATGCTTTTAATGGGATAGACTAATAGAAGAAACTTAACGATGGCAATGAGAAGAACGTTAAGAATAGCATTCATCTCTATAGATATCATTAACGCAATGATCATAACAAAACTTGGTTTTATGCACTGTAAATACACAAATATTTCAAATTCATAAAAGAGTATAGCGCAAAGTTGAATGAGTGCAAACACATCTGCTATTGCAAGGCTGAGAATGGCCAGGAAATATGGTTTTCTAAGATTTATATAAACAATAATAATAAGTATGGTGGCCACGTTCCCAACCATTCCAACAGAAGTGATTACGATAGCACTTACCTCGATATAAAAAGGCATTTTCCTACCAAGTGTAAAAATGATATTTAAATGATTTACAATAGAACAATTGAGACCTCTAGAATGCCTAGATTTCTGATTGTCGGCTACATTGTCACTGATGTCTTGATTTTCCTCTACAGTAGTGTTGGTGTCTTGATTTTCCTCTACAGTAGTGTTGATGACTTGATTGTCCTGTACAGTAGTGTTGATGACTTGATTGTCCTCTACAGTAGTGTTGATGACTTGATTGTCCTGTACAGTAGTGTTGATGTATTGATTGACCACTACAGTAGTGTTGATGATTTGATTTTCCTCTACAGTAGTGTTGATGACTTGATTGTCCTCTGCAGTAGTGTTGATGAATTGATTTTCCTCTACAGTAGTGTTGATGACTTGATTTTCCTCTATAGTAGTGTTGATGAATTGATTTTCCTCAACAGTAGTGTTGGTGTCCGGATTTTCCTCTACAGTAGTGTTGATGACTTGATTGTCCTCTACAGTAGTGTTGATGACTTGATTTTCCTCTATAGTAGTGTTGATGAATTGATTTTCCTCTATAGTAGTGTTGATGACTTGATTTTCCTCTACAGTAGCATTAATGAATTGACTTTCCTCTACAGTAGTGTTGTCTTGATTTTCCTCTACAGTAGTGTTGTCTTGATTTTCCTCTACAGTAGTGTTGATGACTTGATTGCCCTGTACAGTAGTGTTGTCTTGATTTTCCTCTACAGTAGTGTTGTCTTGATTTTCCTCTACAATAGTGTTGATGTCTTGATTGACCACTACAGTAGTGTTGATGATTTGATTTACCTCTACAGTAGTGTTGATGACTTGATTTTCCTCTACAGTAGTGTTGATGACTTGATTGTCCTCTGCAGTAGTGTTGATGGCTTGATTGTCCTCTACAGTAGTGTTCATGAATTGGTTTTCCTCTACAGAAGTGTTGTTGAATTGATTTTCCTCTACAGTAGTGTTGATGACTTGATTGTCCTGTACAGTAGTGTTGATGACTTGATTGTCCTCTACAGTAGTGTTGATGATTTGATTGTCCTCTACAGTAGTGTTGATGTCTTGATTGACCACTACAGTAGTGTTGATGATTTGATTTTCCTCTACAGTAGTGTTGATGACTTGATTGTCCTCTGCAGTAGTGTTGATGAATTGATTTTCCTCTACAGTAGTGTTGATGAATTGATTTTCCTCTATAGTAGTGTTGATGACTTGATTTTCCTCTACAGTAGCATTAATGAATTGACTTTCCTCTACAGTAGTGTTGTCTTGATTTTCCTCTACAGTAGTGTTGTCTTGCTTTTCCTCTACAGTAGTGTTGATGACTTGATTGCCCTGTACAATAGTGTTGATGTCTTGATTTTCCTCTACAGTAGTGTTGTCTTGATTTTCCTCTACAATAGTGTTGATGTCTTGATTGACCACTACAGTAGTGTTGATGATTTGATTTTCCTCTACAGCAGTGTTGATGACTTGATTTTCCTCTACAGTAGTGTTGATGACTTGATTGTCCTCTACAATAGTGTTGATGGCTTGATTGTCCTCTACAGTAGTGTTCATGAATTGGTTTTCCTCTACAGAAGTGTTGTTGAATTGATTTTCCTCTACAGTAGTGTTGATGACTTGATTGTCCTCTACAGTAGCGTTGATGACTTGATTGTCCTCTACAGTAGTGTTGATGACTTGATTGTCCTCTACAGTAGTGTTGATGAATTGATTTTCCTCAACAGTAGTGTTGGTGTCCGGATTTTCCTCTACAGTAATGTTGATGATTTGATTTACCTCTACAATGGCATTGAAGAATTGATTTTCCTCTACAGTAGTGTTGATGACTTGATTGTCCTCTACAGTAGCGTTGATGACTTGATTGTCCTCTACAGTAGTGTTGATGACTTGATTGTCCTCTACAGTAGTGTTCATGAATTGATTTTCCTCAACAGTAGTGTTGGTGTCCGGATTTTCC
This sequence comes from Saccostrea cuccullata, assembly GCF_032062105.1. Lineage (NCBI taxonomy): Eukaryota > Metazoa > Mollusca > Bivalvia > Ostreida > Ostreidae > Saccostrea > Saccostrea cuccullata. The sequence continues at coordinate 14,272 of NW_026931501.1, forward strand.
TCTACAGTAGTGTTGATGATTTGATTTTCCTTTACAGTAGTGTTGATGACTTGATTTTCCTCTACAGTAGTGTTGATGACTTGATTGTCCTGTACAGTAGTGTTGATGTCTTGATTGACCACTACAGTAGTGTTGATGATTTGATTTTCCTCTACAGTAGTGTTGATGACTTGATTGTCCTCTGCAGTAGTGTTGATGAATTGATTTTCCTCTACAGTAGTGTTGATGAATTGATTTTCCTCTATAGTAGTGTTGATGACTTGATTTTCCTCTACAGTAGCATTAATGAATTGACTTTCCTCTACAGTAGTGTTGTCTTGATTTTCCTCTACAGTAGTGTTGTCTTGCTTTTCCTCTACAGTAGTGTTGATGACTTGATTGCCCTGTACAGTAGTGTTGATGTCTTGATTTTCCTCTACAGTAGTGTTGTCTTGATTTTCCTCTACAATAGTGTTGATGTCTTGATTGACCACTACAGTAGTGTTGATGATTTGATTTTCCTCTACAGCAGTGTTGATGACTTGATTTTCCTCTACAGTAGTGTTGATGACTTGATTGTCCTCTACAGTAGTGTTGATGGCTTGATTGTCCTCTACAGTAGTGTTCATGAATTGGTTTTCCTCTACAGAAGTGTTGTTGAATTGATTTTCCTCTACAGTAGTGTTGATGACTTGATTGTCCTCTACAGTAGCGTTGATGACTTGATTGTCCTCTACAGTAGTGTTGATGACTTGATTGTCCTCTACAGTAGTGTTGATGAATTGATTTTCCTCAACAGTAGTGTTGGTGTCCGGATTTTCCTCTACAGTAGTGTTGATGATTTGATTTTCCTCTACAGTAGTGTTGATGACTTGATTTTCCTCTACAGTAGTGTTGATGACTTGATTGTCCTCTACAGTAGCGTTGATGTCTTGATTGACCTCTACAGTAGCGTTGATGAATTGATTTTCCTCAACAGTTGTGTTGATGAATTGATTTTCCTCTACAGTATGGTTGATGACTTGATTGTCCTCTACAGTAGTGTTGATGAATTGATTTTCCTCTACAGTAGTGTTGGTGTCCAGATTTTCCTCTACAGTAGTGTTGATGACTTGATTGTCCTCTACAATAGTGTTGATGGCTTGATTGTCCTCTACAGTAGTGTTCATGAATTGGTTTTCCTCTACAGAAGTGTTGTTGAATTGATTTTCCTCTACAGTAGTGTTGATGACTTGATTGTCCTCTACAGTAGCGTTGATGACTTGATTGTCCTCTACAGTAGTGTTGATGACTTGATTGTCCTCTACAGTAGTGTTGATGAATTGATTTTCCTCAACAGTAGTGTTGGTGTCCGGATTTTCCTCTACAGTAATGTTGATGATTTGATTTACCTCTACAATGGCATTGAAGAATTGATTTTCCTCTACAGTAGTGTTGATGACTTGATTGTCCTCTACAGTAGCGTTGATGACTTGATTGTCCTCTACGGTAGTGTTGATGACTTGATTGTCCTCTACAGTAGTGTTCATGAATTGATTTTCCTCAACAGTAGTGTTGGTGTCCGGATTTTCCTCTACAGTAGTGTTGATGATTTGATTTTCCTTTACAGTAGTGTTGATGACTTGATTTTCCTCTACAGTAGTGTTGATGACTTGATTGTCCTGTACAGTAGTGTTGATGTCTTGATTGACCACTACAGTAGTGTTGATGATTTGATTTTCCTCTACAGTAGTGTTGATGACTTGATTGTCCTCTGCAGTAGTGTTGATGAATTGATTTTCCTCTACAGTAGTGTTGATGAATTGATTTTCCTCTATAGTAGTGTTGATGACTTGATTTTCCTCTACAGTAGCATTAATGAATTGACTTTCCTCTACAGTAGTGTTGTCTTGATTTTCCTCTACAGTAGTGTTGTCTTGCTTTTCCTCTACAGTAGTGTTGATGACTTGATTGCCCTGTACAGTAGTGTTGATGTCTTGATTTTCCTCTACAGTAGTGTTGTCTTGATTTTCCTCTACAATAGTGTTGATGTCTTGATTGACCACTACAGTAGTGTTGATGATTTGATTTTCCTCTACAGCAGTGTTGATGACTTGATTTTCCTCTACAGTAGTGTTGATGACTTGATTGTCCTCTACAGTAGTGTTGATGGCTTGATTGTCCTCTACAGTAGTGTTCATGAATTGGTTTTCCTCTACAGAAGTGTTGTTGAATTGATTTTCCTCTACAGTAGTGTTGATGACTTGATTGTCCTCTACAGTAGCGTTGATGACTTGGTTGTCCTCTACAGTAGTGTTGATGACTTGATTGTCCTCTACAGTAGTGTTGATGAATTGATTTTCCTCAACAGTAGTGTTGGTGTCCGGATTTTCCTCTACAGTAGTGTTGATGATTTGATTTTCCTCTACAGTAGTGTTGATGACTTGATTTTCCTCTACAGTAGTGTTGATGACTTGATTGTCCTCTACAGTAGCGTTGATGTCTTGATTGACCTCTACAGTAGCGTTGATGAATTGATTTTCCTCAACAGTTGTGTTGATGAATTGATTTTCCTCTACAGTATGGTTGATGACTTGATTGTCCTCTACAGTAGTGTTGATGAATTGATTTTCCTCTACAGTAGTGTTGGTGTCCGGATTTTCCTCTACAGTAGTGTTGATGACTTGATTGTCCTCTACAGTAGTGTTGATGACTTGATTTTCCTCTACAGAAGTGTTGATGAATTGATTTTCCTCTACAGAAGTGTTGATGAATCGATTTTCATCTATAGTAGTGTTGATGAATCGATTTTCCTCTTCAGTAGTGTTGATGCCTTGATTTTCCTCTACAGTAGTATTGATGACTTTATTTTTCTCTACAGTATTGTTGGTGACTTGATTTTCCTCTACAGTAGTGTTGATGAATTGATATTCATCTACAACATTGTTGATCTCTTGATTTTCCTGTACAGTAGTGTTGATGACTTGATTTTCCCCTACAGTAATGTTGGTATCTCGATGTTCCTCTAAACTGCTTCTCATGGACTGAGATTCCTCTAAAGTACTTGTGGTTTCGACATTTTCCTTTAAAATTTCATCAGTGTAATGATTTTCCTCTACAAGGTCATTGCTTTGATGATTTTCGGTGTTATTGGTGTCGTCATTTTTCTCTACTGGGATATTTGGAATTCCCCAAATGGCACTAGAAGCAGAAGGTAGCATGTCGTTTCTTCTGGATACGGTTGTCTTGTTTAAGTTCTTAGCGTATACAGTAGCAAACAACGTGATACAGGGTATCCAGAAAAGCCAAAGAAGGGAATCGTTAAAGTGGATTCTTTTAATGGTCGTTGGCAACATTCTTAAAATCAAGCAAGTAATATTTTACATAATTTAATTTCATTGCTGTTGTTTCGAAACAAATTTGTAAATACAGTGAAACCTGTCTAATCCGACATGCATTAGGAGATAAGTTTTGTACGGAATAGACAGAATCTCGGATTGCACGGTGTATAAAAATGACACAGTAAAATGGGAATGAAAATTACAGGTGGAATACACAGTGAAACAGATTACAAAGGTGTCGGATTAGACAGTTTTTAACAGTTACTAAATGATATGCATGTAAATCATTGCTTAATTTTTTTTCAATCTTCTTAATTTCCTGCACATCATACATACTTCTGATATATTCAAAACAGTTATATAATGACCAATTTGAAAATTTTAAAGAAAGAAAAAAAACGAGGACATTTTCAACACTCGAATACAAAGCGACTTAAATGTATAGGTATTGCCTAACTCTACTAAAATCCTGTGAAAAATCTACTGTCTGATATAAACGCAATTGATAGTTTGAAAAAAAATTTAGAGAGAATTTTTTAAAAGCATGAAATTCATACCTGTGTATTGCAAACGGAGTCCACAATTAAGTTTTAAGAAGTAGTTTTTCGGCTCTTATTTAAAGTCTTCATGATCCAACATGGGGGAGGTTCTTTTGAGGCGTATTTTGTCTCAAAGTTTTCAATGTTTTTTTTTTAAAATAAAATTACATTTCAGTATTGTAGACAGAGAAATAATGAAGATCAAATTTCTTTTCAAACAAATGATTTTTAATTTCCGCTCTAGTGTCATATTATAATGTTAAATATGCCTTTATTAAAAAATATGCACTTTATCCCATGCAGTATTGTAAAAACATGTCAATTACAGAATTGGTAATTAAATCTTCAAAGCTAAAAAAGGAAAACGCAAGTATGGTAAGGCCACATCTGACTAAGATGCTATAATGTGTGAAAGTTTAATTGGTTAATATGGCCTCCTTATTCACACATGATAAACAATGACAAAAATAGTTTTAAAAAATCAAAATAAATTAAACCAAACACAAGTGCATACTTTGCGTGCGCAAGGAGGGTTCACATATCACAGATTTTTACATTGACATTGATAATATCATTCAAACACTAAGGAACCCCCCCCCCCCAAAAAAAAATAAACAAACAGAAACCGAAAATATAAAATATTTGGAAGAAAAATATTCATATTTTAGCTCCTGTAATCGAAGGTTTGGGGGTATATAGTTTTTGACCCGACCGTCTTTCTTTCTTTCTGTCCGCAGAACTTTTACCTTGTCCGAAATTTTTTAGTGGTTGGGACTATGAATTTCATATTCCACAAGTGTATTCTTGACGACCTTTCTAAGAATACCACAAATTTGACCTCTTGACATTGACCTTAGAGTTTAACCTTTACCTTAACCTTTAATTCTCTCTGTACCAGTAGGCACACAATGCCTGCACATCTTTCTTCCATTGGAGAAGTCTAAGGCTGTATGGCGTGTCGTGTTCCAAGAGTTCCAGCCTACATTATTTCGCTCTACCTCCACTATCCTTCCTCGTGTTGTCTTGAGCGGGTTCGCTTCCTTCTCCCCTTAGGTGTCAACCCGTGGGTCAAAACACATCTGTTGGATCATTTCTCAACTCCTCCTCCTCAAGTTGCCAATGATGCTTTCTACTTCTGCCATCTCCCGAACTGTCTTGTTAGAGACATGCTGTTGCCATCTGATCATAAGAATCCTTCTGAGGCACTTGGTCTGAAAGATTTCATCTTTCTTTTCCTCTGTCCTGGTAAGCTTTCAAGTCTCACATCCGTATAACAATAGGGAGACGACCAAGCTCTTGAAGAATGAAACTTATCTTTCTACTAAAGTCTGTTGTGTTCCAGATGTTGGCTATCCTCCTGAAGGATGCACCAGCAGTACCTCCCCCATTCTTGGTAACATTAGCCCCGATGTAAGAAGAGGTGTCCACCTCGCTGACTTCACTGTCTCCGACTTTCAGGCTGGCTTCACTTTTGCTGTTTATCTTCATCACTTTGCACTTTTTGGTCCCAACTTTTGCTGAGTTTTCTTCTAGTTTTGTTGTCTTGGACTAAAAATGGATCATTGCTGATGACAGTAGGGCAATGTCTTCCGCGAAGTCAATGTCTTCAAGCATAGTGGTGAAGTCCCATGGTTTATTGTCTTGTTGTCATCAGTAACATACTAGTAGCACTAAAATCGTCATAAAGGGCTTGACCATCCTATTCAGTTTTTTTGTTATTACATACATGCATGTATTTCTCTATGATGACCTAAAGACTGTCTCATTGCACCGAGTCGAAAGTCCACAAAATAGATGTACGCGGTAGCATTTCACTCGTTGACTTGCTCCAAGATGTTCCTGGGGATAAATATCTGATTCACAGTCCCTCTCCCTTTCTGGAACCCTGCCTGCTTTTTCCTAAGAGTTTGGTCAACTCCAGCCTGTATTCTGTTAATGAGGATTCTGCTTAGTGCTTTGCTGGCTAGGGGCAGCAATGTCACCCCCTCCAGTTGTAGTCCTGTAAGCTGTCTCTCTTGGGATTTTTGCAGATTAGTCCTTTGGTTCAATCTTTGGGCATCTTCTCCTTCTATATTTGGTCAAAGGTAAACTTCAGGTCCTGACTAGTATGATTCAGGTCTGCCTTTAGCATTTCTGCTGTTATTTGATCTGTACAAGGGACCTTCCCATTCCGAAGCGTCTTTAGTGCAGCCCTTGTTTCCTGTGTGATAGGTGGCTCAACTGAGATGTCTAGCTCTTCTACCTCATCCTGTGTATCTTGTAATGGTGACTTTCAAAGTGTCCCTGTTGAGCACTTCCTCAAAATGATCCTTCCATCTTGCAATCTTGCTTCTTCTTTTCAGCAGCTCTCCATCTTTGATCTTCACCGCTGTGTTGTCTCTACATGTATTACTTCTGTATATATTGTCAGCTGTTTTACTATGTTGTACGATTCCTTCTGTCTACCGTTTTCGAATGCTTTCTGTATTCACTAAGCTTTCTCTGCCATCCATCTTCACTTGTCCTCTCTCGGACTTTTCTTGACCGCTTTGTCTTTCTATCTGTATTTTTCCTTCAATCTAGTCTTGACGTCGACTCTTTCTGATCTTGTGTTTTCTGTTCTTGTTTTTGTCTTTTCTTTCATCTATTAACGTCCAGGTATTTTTACTGATCCAAGGCTTGTTTTACCTTTCCTGAAGCCAAGTACCTCGTCTGCTAAATTCACATATGCAATTTTCTGCTACACCAACAGGTAGTGGATCCTTTCCATGTATTCTTCTAATTTCTTCCTCAAGCTGTTATTGAACTTTGTTTTTACTTTTTTAGGCGCTCTACATCAAGTCTTAGTTTCAAGTTGCTCTCATCCTTATGTGTGCCGAGGCGTAGCCTGATTCGGGTTTTCACCAGGTAGTAGTCGCTGTTGGCATCCGCTTCCCTCTGGACCTCCTATAACTTGTATAGAACTGATTTCCATTTATTGAGAAGGGTCCTCGCGTGGCGCAGTGGTAAGAGCGTCTGCTCTAGAGTCGTTGAGTAAAGACTTGTAATCCTTACGTCGCGGGTTCGAATCCCACTGTGGGACGTGGAGACCGGTCCTTCGGATGAGACCGTATAAACCGAGGTCCCGAGTCGCAGTAGATGCTGGCACAAAAAAGATCCCTCCCTGTTCAATAACCCTGAGTGCCGATTATAGGACAAAATTTGCATCTCTCCGCCGGCAAGTGGTGGCGTCTCCATATGAGTGGGAAAATTCTCGAGAGGGACGTTAAACAACAATCAATCAAATCAATCTATTGAGGTGATCAATCTGGTTTTTCGTACCAGACATCATGTTGCTTTGTGTATGTCTTTAAGGGGGAAAAATATTCTTGTGATTCTTAACCCGATGGTCTGACAAAATTCACACAGCCTTTCTGCGTTCTCGTTTTGTATTCCCAGTCCATGTATACCCATTGTTTCTTTCAAATCCGTTATTATTACTTCCTACTTTGGCATTGATGTTTCCCAAGATAATGATGATGTCGTTCGTGTTGCATCCATCCAAGGTCTCCTGTAGCTCCAGATACAGTTGGTTCTTCTCCTCCTTTTCCTCTTTCTTTTTCATATTATTTTCTTAACATAATTTATCTTTGGAACACCGGCACTCTACGGTATCTTGAATAGAATCTTGCTGTTATTATTCTCTTGTTGAAGGGTGCTCATTCCATGGGTGATTTCATTGCCAGCTGGTTGGTCATTATGGCTACTCCTCCCTTATCCAGTTCTTCATCTTGCTTAACCCGGTCTTCTTTGCTCTTTTATGTCCATTAATTGTTTCTGTAACTGTAATTTTTTTTCGGGAAGAGGTAGTCGGACTCCTGCCCAACCCCATTCTTGAAGGGCCAGTGGTTTTCTGTCAGTGTGTCTTTCCCTTATGCTGCATTCATTGGTCTACAGCACCTTCTTCAGTCTATCCGGTACACCTTTTACTAAGTGAGGGATCCACTATCAGCCACCCGGGAGACTCGTCTAGTGCAGCCCCAGCCGAAGGTGAAGTTTGACCCTCTTTTACAAAAAAAAAAAAAATCCAAACTGTAACCTTGATCGTAACTTTTGAACAGTAGGTTCTAGGGTTTTCATACTTAACTTGTTTATTCATTGTGGCATGACCTTTCAGTGGATATATTTTTTTACCTTTTTGACCTTGACCTTAGAGTTTGACCAACTTTAATTTTTTTTAAATGAAAAAAAAACAACTTTTAAACTTGGGCATAACTTTTGAGCAGTTAGTACTATGGCTTTAATATTTCATTGATTTATTATGACAAAACCTACCTTTGAATACCAACAATTTTGACCTTTCGACCTTGAACTTAGAGTTTGACTTGCATTTGAAACACGTAATTCCTTTCTATAAGCTGTCATACGGGGGCATCAGTGTTTCACAAACACATCTTGTTTTATATGTGAGAATTACTGTCGTCTTATTTTGTCTATTTGTTGCTTGGAGAAATCAATTCAAGACCTCACTAGACTAGACTCGGGGGAAGGGCGCATACTCCATCCCAAGCACCCCCTCTTTCAAAAACTTGGTGACTGCACTGTATTAAATATGTTAAATAGTTATTTATAAATATTGGTAATTTAACATAATAAATTTTAAAAATACGATGCGTTTACAGAAGTTTAACAAATATGAGAAATCATAAAAAAATGATCGGGATCGGAATACAAAAACCATAAATATATCGTCGTTCTCAGGTGGGCACATTTGACTTGTCAAGTAACCGTATCATTTCCATTATTTAGTTTTTTGATGGAATGTCGGTCGGAAAGCGATCACTAATCTTATCTTTTCCTGTGCGATGGGCAAGGAGACGAAATAATTTTGCACAGTATTCGACGGTATGCAAAAGTTTTTAACGTGCTTTGACCCAGTTTTCAGTTTTGTTTACTTGTCAGCTGCTTGTAGGTCTACGCATTTACTTAAAATAATGAAATGTATTTGTAAGGCAAGCATTTTTATGGAGAAAAATATCCACATAAGATATATATGTTTTTAATGACAACATAACATAAGCATAGCCTAAATCGTGAGTCACTTGTACAGGTATGGGATCCGCTCCTGCAGTCCTTGATACCATTTTGTACAAGGCATGTAAGGAGTGCGAACACCCCTGGCTTACAATTTGAGGTACCCAACGCCTTATCTTGCTTGCATTTTTTAAAATACATATATATTTATTTATTTATTTTTCACCCCTTTTGATCATATTTTGTTTAAAAAAGAAGAGAGTCTGATAAAAGGTTAAACTGAATATTTTCTGACAAAACTGAAGCGTGCAATTCATAAAATATTTTCAAAAGCTATTAAGCCTGTTTTTAATAAATCTAGCAAACAGAATTTTTCCAGAACATTCCCTGGTGAAGGTAACTTAACTGTCATTAACAGTCATAACTAGAAGACATGATACTTAAACTTAAAGGACTGCATGACCTGATCGAAAACTTCTGTGACCTAATCATATGTTATCTCTCTTGTTAAATATTTGCTCAGCATATTTGGATAGATTGAGTGTAAACTAAACCTAGATCAGACTAGTTGGATTTTGCAATGAAAATATTCTTTGAGATGAGTTTAACTTTGAAAAGGTGACAACTTGAGATTAGTCTCATTTAAAAAAAAAATAGAAATGAGAAGGATTCTGAAGGGAAATGGCATATCCCTCATATTGCAGTCAATAGTCTTGTTACCTGTAAATACATGGCAAGTTTATTTATGTCTCCAATACCCTCACAATGTCAAAGTTTTGTGATTCCCGAACTCCACACAAACCCTTGACATGTGTGAAGTTTCGAAATCACAAAACCTTGACATTGTGAGGATGATAAATCTTATATATCCCCCTCTTTGTGTGATGGGAAATGTCTGTTTGTCTGTCCTAACAAACATTATTTGTCCAGAAATAAACAAGATTCAAACATTAAATTAGGCCTACTCTATAGTCTCGCAAATCAATTAAATGTATTTGATTTTTTTCTCCTTTAGCATTTTTTTTCAATCAGTTGTTTGCCTTTTTATTTTTATAGGACACCATTAGAAATGGTTTACTTGGAATGGTGGGAAGGTGAGAGTTGATAGTAGCTAGGTAACAGCTAGATAACAGATTTTTTTTTTTCATTAATTGTATCATGGCAGTGTTTGATATATCTTTTCTTTTTCAGAACACCTCTAGTGAGAATTAACAAACTTAGTGATGAAACTGGTTTGTAATTTTATTTCCTTGTCATCATACAAAACAATGAACAATTTGACATTAACAAATACATGTATTTCCAAACCCAAATACAAAGAATCTCTGAAAGTAAGCACTAGTACTACTTCTGCATATGATGCACTTATGTAAACCAGCTGATAAGAAATGTACTGATACTTCAATCAGTATTATTTGCATTGTAACAAATGCAAAACTGTAATAGAAAATGTTTTAATTTTGCATTGATTAATTCAACCATTTTCAAAGTCCAACAAATAATGTTCACATATATCAATGAGATTCTTAAGAACTTAAAAAAAGTAATGCAACATTTTGAATATATAAAGTGAAACTTGTTTATTCAGGATTTTGTGTTATCTGAAATCTTGCTTACTTGGTACGCATGTAATACAATTTTAACTTAAAGTCCACTTTAGTAAAAAAAATTTTAAAATGTCATATCAGTAATGTTTTCTATTCTGGCAATTTTCTAGTAAGGCTATCTAAATTTAATTCCCTGCCGGTTCTCAGGCCAATTTTCTCCAAAACAGATGCGGGAGGGCGGCATTTTATTTTTCATTTTATTGGCAATAAAGTAGATGAGGGAGGTCTTTTTTTTTTATTTTAATTTCCGAATTTTCTTTAACATAAAGATAATTTTTTTAATCACAGATATACTTTCCATTTCTGGTCAAAATTTCTGCTTTATCCATTGCTTAACAGCGTGTAAACATCGTAGTTAATGTCCTCGAATGTATTTTCAAACGAAGTGGCCAAAATCTCATTGTATATTTGAATACTAAACTACGAAAAAATTGAGGTAGGAATTTTTTTCCCGGATTGGTCTCCGCAATACCAACTTTTTATTTTATCAAAAATACAATAAAATCGGCAATGCAGCTACCTCAAAACGGATGCGCGCGGGCCTGAGAACCAAGATTTCAATTTTATATGGCCTAATGTTTGGATTAAACAAGTTTTACTTTATATTCTTTAAATTAATTTTCAGGTTGTGAGATTTTAGCAAAAGCCGAGTTTTGTAATGGAGGGGGATCAGTTAAAGATAGAGCTGCATACTTTCTCATCAAGGATGCAGAAGAAAAAGGTTGGTTGTTAGCAAGTGCATTTCATGCTCATGCATTCAAATATGACAAGTCTAATTTTTGCAATAATATTTACATTTGCTGTTTTCCTTTTTTTTTCTAATCAGCTTTGAAAATGATTTGATTTGCATTTTTTGTGTGTTTTCTTGGGTAGAACATCAAGCAGCTTGAGCTAAAGTGAAATCAAAAAGAGGCCTATAGATAGGTTAATGAAAAAAAATAATATGGCTGTGAAAAATTTAAACAATGGGGTGTACATTTCATGTTTTGAAACATAAAAAATATAAATATAAGGAATTTTAAAAAAGTTTTTTGGGAGTAATTGGTGTGTAATTGAATGCCTTATCATATGTCATTCCAAAGTAATAACCACAGGCAGTTTTTTTGAAAATCAGGGAAAAAATGAAGATCAAGGTCAAGGGTTCAAAAATCATAGCAATCTTTTAAATTATCTTGTCTCAGGTAATGCACATGTCAAATATAAAAGCCCTACATTTTCTTAGTCAAATGATGAAGAATTAATGAACCCATAATTTTGTGAGAAGCACCATTCACAAAACAAAATTACTTAATGTTATTTTTATGGTGCCTATAAATTCATGAAAAATATTTCGATCGACAGTCCACTTGTAAATTATATTTCTCGCAATTTGATGCCTAAGAGCCAATACACAATATTAGTACTCACCTAATGCGTCGTTTCAAATTTTCCATTGCTAATGAATAATCTACAGAATTAAACGTAATTAATGTTTTGCAATGAAACTTGTCTAATCTGAATGTTGTATATTCAAAAAAACTTGTCTAATGCAATGGAAATTATAAGTCCTTTTCAGTAAAATTAAATTCAGATGTTTACAATATTGTCTTAAATCTGGAATATTGTCTATAATCAGGCCAATTTTTTGGGAACCGGTGGTGACCGGATTAGACAAATTTCCCTGTATTTCACTGTATAATGAATGCATAGGTCTCTATTTTGTGTTGAAGGCTTATTGAGACCAGGAGGGACCGTTGTGGAGGGAACAGCAGGGAATACTGGGATAGGACTGGCCCACATGTGTCTGGCGAAAGGCTACAAGTGTGTCATCTTCATGCCCAATAACCAATCAAAGGCAAGGAAAAATATTACATAGTTATAAAGATTTTGAAGTTTTATACCCACATTACAAATGTGTCATCTTCATGCCAAATAACCAATCAAAGGCAAGGAAAAGTACCAGTATTGCACAGTTAAAGATATTTAAGTTCTATATCATTACCTACAGTTACAAATGTGTCATCTTCATGGCCCAACAACCAATCAAAAGTAAAGAAAATGTATTACACTGTTAATCTTCATGCCCAGCAACCACTCAAAGCTAAGAAAAAGTATTACACAGTTAATATTCATGCACAACAACCAATCAAAGGGAAGAAAAAGTATATTACACAATAAATCTTCTTGCCCAACAACCAATGCAAGGTAAAGAAAAAGTATTTTACATATAAAGATATCAATGTACATGTATACCCACAGTTATGAATTTGTCAGAAATGATATACCCCAAGTTAATACATGGTTCAATTCCAAAGCAGATGGGTACAGTCCACTAATTGTTTTCCCCATAGGTGAAAATTTTTATGTTTCTTTTCATAGTGATGTTCCTAATTTTCATTCAGCAGTGATTGATTGATATTGTATTTTGTTTAACGTCCCTCTCGAGAATTTTTCACTCATATGGAGACGCCACCACTTGCCGGTGGAGAGCTGCAAATTTTGTCCTATACTCGGCACTCAGGGCCGATGAGCAGGGCGACACGGGACCTCGGTTTATACGGTCTCATCTGAAGGACCGGTCTCCATGTCCCACAGTGGGATTCAAACCCACAGCGTAAGGATTGACTCCTTATTTTGTGACTCAGTGAGTGACCCCTCAAAATAAAGCACATCAAGTTGTCTTACTTGGTTAAAATCTTGAGGTGGCATGTCAGGTTTGTTTTCTAGCAAAATGCGTCTGTGTGCTTGAACCTATGTAAGTGAAAGTAGGGGAATTCAAGACTTCTAATTGGTGATATTTGCAAGGGAACATACTCCTTAACAAGTTTGAGGCTTAATTTAGTACATCTTCACATTATTATTTTATTCAAGTTTGCAAATTAAGGAACTTTTAATTTTTTTCTGCTCTACTTTCTTCTCCTACCAATCTAAAAATAATCAGAGGGATATACCCAGATAATCTTGGAAACTTATATTCTAATGCAATTGTTTTGTAAAATACGTTTTGATTGGCTAATGCACTGGTGTTTGAAGCAGTAAAACGAGCATTAACAAGCGTGAAAGCTTTTTCATTGTGACGTCTTAATAGAGCGACGCAAAAACACAATACTCCATGACGTATTTCATGTAACAAAATTCAACAAAATAAGACGTAAACAACAAACAAAATGCATGGATTGCATTAGAATGGGAATAACTAATCTTCTAATTTGGTATTTGCGACCGTTAATGCTGATTTAATGGTCGCAAACATCTGTTTTACCGGCTCCGCTTACGTGTCGCGGGTTAAACTCAGTTTGCGACCGTTAAATCAGCATTAACGGTCGCAAATACCAAATTAGAAGATAGTTATTCCCTAAATTATATAGTACTGTACCTGTGCTTATAAGACAGATTGAAATTCATTTTTAATATCAACAAGTCGATCGACTAAGTGATTGACTAAGTGAAACGAAGTACAATTTTTGAAATTTGATGATTCCACAGTATGAATTTGTTGAATACGATACACATGTACTAACTGTAATGTATAATTTATACAATGAAAGATATTAAAGGATGTACTATACCCCCAGTGATAAATCGTGTTGGAAATGATATATATACCAAGTTATATATGGTTCATTTTCAAACCATAAACATGACAAAATCGTGTAATCTAAGTTATATTGTATACTTAAACTCATATATAAGACAGACATAGAAAGTCCTTTTATTAACAAGTAGATCAACTTAGTAAAGAACATGTATGGTTTATTAAACTTGGTATAATAAGATATTGATGTAGCTGCAGTTCCCGGAGTTCTTTTCAAGTGTAGAATAACATCTAATTAAGGTTTTGATGAGTTGTAATTAAGGAATCACTGTGTAGTTTGTTGGGTATGCCAGGGACATTATTAATGAATAATGACAACTGGAAATGTGGGATATAATTTACGCACAACAGGTGATTTCTAATACAGATATCTTCATTTATATTTGGAATGAAAATTTTTAATAAATATGACAAACATTCTGTCTAATAAACTGAAATACACAAGACATTCTATTAATTTTCATAGTGCCCCCCTACTGACAGATACAAATGAGATCTTTGGGGATTGACAAGTGCATATAAGTAGATCTAGGTTTGACCGTGAATTTTGTACTGAAATACATGTATACTGCTGCAATCATTCTAAATGTATTGCAATATTTTCAATGACAGTTAAAATGATTTTTCATTATATATTTAATTAATCTCCATTTATCAGCAAACTGCATGTAAAAACTGTTATAAATATGCCACATAAAAAAAAAAGTTCATGTTGATTAATCTTAAATTTTCAATGAAATAATTACTTAAGAAATCCCAAGCATTTTGCCGACATAACAGTATACATTCATGTATTAGAATACTATATTTCCATGTCAATGAATTTCGGTATACTGGAATATTGATATTATTGTGCAGCCCTACACGTATATTTTTTGTTTTGACCTTTAAATTCACTCACCAAAATTTACATTCAGTTGTAAATATCAAGAAATCAAATCATTTCAAACTTGCAGTTGCAAGGAGGAAATAAAGAAATTGGAATTGTAAATACAATCAAACCTCATTATCTCAAACTCAATGGACCCAAGAAAAAAAAACCTGAGAGATATCTAAGGATCTGAGATATCCAGGGTAAAATACATAGAGAATAAAGGGTGGGGGACTTCCAAATCACCTCAACAAATATCAATGGTACTGTATAAGTGGAAATTTTAGCGAGGCACAAATTTAGCGATTTGTCCTCAGGAATGGGCATTTTGTTTTTAGTGTGAAGTAATTAACACATTTTTAAAAAGCTCACTATAGAAGCCTTTACAATTAAAATGCAATCAATTTTTAGGGATATTCCATTTTAGGGATCTCGGCACCACGCTAAAAATTCTGCTTATACAGTATTTCAGTATTATTTTGCAATTTTGTGATGAATTGCAATTTCTTAATGAATATGACTATTTTATTGTATATAGATGTATAACACACACTGGCCAGTAACTCTGCCAGTCAAATGACTTGTTCCTCATTTCAAAAAGCCTGTAATGACTTGCAAGTTGCAACAGAGGTATTACTGTAACAGTAAAACTCATTTAGTACAAACACATATATTGTGAATTCATGGATAAAGCGAAGTTATCTTGGATTCCCAGCTATATAAATTTGAAATAGCAAAGTAATTTCAAAGGTCCCTGGGACTTCGTTATAAGTGAATTTTTCTGTATTTTTATAGATTTTCTTTTTCATTACACAGGAAAAGATTGAATGTCTTCAGACACTAGGAGCTGAGGTTCATCCCTGTCCTGTAAAACCTTGGACTGATCCTGATAATTACAATCACCAGGTTAGTAAAACAATGGTCCTAGGACAGGGATAGTAAAACCTTGGATAGATGCTGATAATTACAATCAACAGGTTAGTATTCTGACCACAATAAAACAGTGGTCCTATTACGACAGGGTTAGTAAAACCTTGGACAGATCCTGATAATTACAATCACCAGGTTAGTAAAACAATGGTCCTTGGGCAGGGATAGTCAAACCTTGGAATGATCCTGATAGTTACAATCACCAGGTTAGTGTTCTGACCACACTAAAATAATGGTCCTAAGACAGGGATAGTAAAACCTTATGGTCCTAAGACAGGGATAGTATCCTGGCGTATTGTATTTTCGACCTATTTAGATGTTATTTTTTAATTTATCGCAAACTTTATAGAATCTGAAAAAATATGGGCTTAGAATGTTAGCATATGTGACTATAAATAAAATTATGTAAGCCAAATTGCAGTTTTGTGTTTATTTTATTTATATGCCATAATATGGAGAGGGTACAGTTTTCCTTACAAAAATATTAGCGTCTTGTGTTTTCGACCTAAATATAGTATCAACACCCAATCAGTATTTGCTATAAATATCCATTGGATATTTCAAGCAATAAAAATACGATTGTCTGTCTTTCAAAAAAAACTTTGAACAAGTTGCATATTTTGGTTGCAAATACATTTATTCGTTAATTTAACCCATCTGTCAGTAGCTGTGCATTTCCAAAAAAATCAATGAAATTGCGTTGCATTTTTCAGTAAAAATCTGTAAGAAAGTGCTCATATTTAAAGAAGAAAATAATTTGTTTGATCCACCCATTCATTTCAATATTCATGCGTCTCTTTGACAGAGATCTTAATTTTCTTTCGGAAAAGTGTCATCAAAAAATCTTTGTAATTAACCGATTACGGCTTTGATTAATCAACAGATAAAATGTGCAATAGTAAAAAGACTAGAATTTCTGACATCGGACTAAAACC
The DNA here is from genome assembly GCF_032062105.1 of Saccostrea cuccullata. Taxonomy (NCBI): domain Eukaryota; kingdom Metazoa; phylum Mollusca; class Bivalvia; order Ostreida; family Ostreidae; genus Saccostrea; species Saccostrea cuccullata. The sequence continues at coordinate 31,019 of NW_026931501.1, forward strand.
ATAGGAGGAATTCCCTTGAATTAATTATTTTGGGTATTTTCACTACAGTTGTGCTTTAAAGGTATTTTTCCAAGCGTAGCAACCAAAAATACTGTTCTACTGCGTGGTATCTGCACGGGAAGCAAACTGGGAAAAATAGGTCGAAAATACAATACGGTCGAAAACAGGATACTAGACGATAAAACCTTGGATAGATCCTGATACAGTGTAATTATAATCACCAGGTTAGTAAAACAGTGTTCTTTGGACAGTGATAGTAAAACCTTGGATAGATCCTGATAATTACAATCACCAGGTTAGTAAACAATGGTCCTAAGACAGGGATAGTAAAACCTTGGATAGATGCTGATAATTACAATCACCAGGTTAGTAAAACAATGGTCCTAAGACAGGGATAGTAAAACCTTGGACTGATCCTGATAATTACAATCACCAAGTTAGTGTTCTGACCACACTAAAATAATGGTCCTAAGACAGGGATAGTAAAACCTTGGATAGATCCTTATAATTACAATCACCAGGTTAGAAAAACAATGGTCCTAAGACAGGGTTAGTAAAACCTTGGACTGATCCTGATAATTACAATCACCAGGTTAGTAAAACAATGGTACTAGGACAGGGATAGTAAAACCTTAGATTGATCCTGATTATTACAATCGCCAAGTTAGTAAAACAATGGTCCTAAGACAGGGATAGTAAAACCTTGGACTGATCCTGATAATTACAATCACCAGGTTAGTAAAACAATGGTACTAGGACAGGGATAGTAAAACCTTAGATTGATCCTGATTATTACAATCACCAAGTTAGTGTTCTGACCACACTAAAACAATGGTCCTAAGACAGGGTTAGTAAAACCTTGGACTGATCTCGATAATTACAATCACCAGGTTAGTAAAACAATGGTCCTAAGACAGGGATAGTAAAACCTTGGACTGATCCTGATAATTACAATCACCAGGTTAGTAAAACAATGGTACTAGGACAGGGATAGTAAAACCTTAGATTGATCCTGATTATTACAATCACCAAGTTAGTGTTCTGACCACACTAAAACAATGGTCCTAAGACAGGGATAGTAAAACCTTGGACAGATCCTGATAATTCCAATCACTAGGTTAATAAAACAATGGTCCTAAGACAAGGATAGTAAAACAATGGTCCTAAGACAGGGATAGTAAAACCTTGGATAGATGCTGATAATTACAATCAACAGGTTAGTAAAACAATGGTCCTAAGACAGGGATAGTAAAACAATGGTCCTAGGACAGGGATAGTAAATCCTTGGATAGATGCTGATAATTACAATCACCAGGTTAGTATTCTGACCACAATAAAACAATAGTCCTATAACGACAGGGATAGTAAAACCTTGGACTGATCCTGATAATTACAATCACCAGGTTAACAAAACAATGGTCCTAAGACAGGGATAGTCAAACCTTAGATAGATCCTGATAATTTTGGGGCCCATTTTACAAAAGAACTTATAGCTAAGACCAAAAACTTTTGTTAATTGTAAAGTTTTGCAAAAACAAAAAATGCTTCTGTTTAAAAATGCTTAAAAATATCTTACAACATTCTTTTTAAAATTTTTTTTTATAAAACCATATTAACTTTAGGCATTCATTTGAATAGTACTTTTGCTATGCCTAAGAGGTCTTAAAATGCATTCTGAATATTTTGTTGAATGTAAAAGTCTCTTTTGTCTCCTGCTTAATGTCGTTATGGTAGTGCTTATTATGGTCACTGCTGGAATCAACATGGTGAAAAGTATATAGTTTGATATCAACTTATAAACAAGTGCCCAGGATGACTGTAAAATAAAGAAGAATATATACTCAGTATTCTGTAATCACAAACAATTTTTCAATAGACAGAATATTTTCCATGCAAAACTATATTTTGAGTGCATGTCCACAGAAAACGTAAAAATAAAACATGCAGTTGATTTTTCACCTTTGCTTTTGTGATGTGCTTCATGAGAAGTAGAATCGTAGGTCTGTACATATTCTATCACCAGAACTAAGTTTTACATTCAAACCTAATACAGATTATCAGATACTGTATACAGGGAAATTTCCCCCCCCCCCCATTTTATTTTTACCTCTTTCACCCTACCCTCGCTTGGGCAAATTTAAAAAGAGGCAAATTCAAAGAATACAGTATAATTTCTTGAACAAAACTGTGACTGGGCAAATTTAAAGCAGGGCAAAATTGTTTGCCAGGGTGAAAGGGCGAAAATAACCCTGTATATACAGTACTCATTGGTGATCTTGTCTTTTACTCATCTCCATTGGTTTTCCATTGATGAAAACAGATTTGACTCAAATAAATTCTATTCTAGGAGATATGTGTGTTCTGTATTTTACTTACAGTACTTCATTTTTTATTTTATTAAGACTGTAATTATTTTTGCATCATCAGTGTACTTAACTCATATGTGCTCAGTTTCACTATGCTGAACTTTTTGTATTGGAGCAAATAAATACCAAAAATTGTAAAAAATAAGCAGTTATTAGAAATACTTCTTTCTATTTTCTTAGAAACGATATTTTTGTACATATATGAGGGTTGTCTGGTAAAATCGTGGACAAAGCATTTTTCTCAAAAAATAATGGGTGCACTAAGCTGAAATTTTCAGTAAATGTTTATATATCATATTGAAGTGCATCATAATTTTTTTGATAAAATATAGACAAAAATAAAGATTTTACAATGTTTGAATGTGCACAGGGTATGGACTCAGGGCGCACAGTCAAAAAACGAAGGTTTTAAAGAATACATGAGTATTGATCCGAAATAAAAGATTTTAATAGAAAAGATTGGGGTAAAAATTATCGTTATTCGATTCCACAATTTATTTTGTCGTCTTTTTAAAAATATCAAGGCATTTGGTTAATTTTTGGCAGTTTCCTGAGCATTTGAAATTGGAAAGTGGTAAACACAATACATGAAAAATAGTGACATTTGATGATGTTACGGTGCACCGGAGAGCAGTTCAGTTTGATTTAGATGGTGTAATAACACCTTAAGAGACTTTAAATGAATAAAGAAGGAAAATTTTTTTTTAAAAATTACCAGATCTTTAGTATAGAAATGAAATGGGAGTTTTCTTAGTGAAGTTGTTCTTGATCGAGTCCCCATGTAGTACAAAACATATGGTCAAACTGCCATTGCAATAGCAAAAGACGCTGTCATTGTTGACCGTCAATATAAGATTGTCTATTAGTAGAATGATGGTAGGAATATAATTGTCTGTAACTTACTAATAAATCTGCAGAAGATCGCACGTTTGTGCCAGATTGGTTCTTCAACTGTTTATGGAGACAAAAGTATGTGCAAATGAAATTACTTAATTTAAGTGACTTATCCAACTTTATTTTTAGCGCAAAGATTAACCATGACGCTGTTTTAGACACTTTGACGTTATCAGCCGTGAGCCGTAAGGTGATACAATACATAACATATGTTCTTTGGCTTAAGGTGACAGCCATGACAAGTTTGATTGTTTACTTTTATTTTCTCAATTTGACCCAAATAAGCTCTATTTTTATTTGAAATAAAATAAAAATTACAGATAAAACTAGTCATTGTTGGAATACCAAACAATTCATGTGAAGATGGTGTGATACGTTAATAAAACAAATTAGTAGTGGGATGTCATTATCACATGCTGCAAAACAGCAAAACATTTTCAAAATCAATTTTCTAATTGTGTTTTCAAAATAGATATTGTTTGTCATAATGTTTAAAGCTTGAAAATATAATTTCAAAATCTAATTTGCACTAAATGACTTCATCTGTTATCTATATTCTTGGGAAAAAAAGTACCTTCTACATTAATTTTTATTTATTTCGTATTTCTAACTGCAACCAATAGGATGTCTTGAGGGAATATCCTAGAAAATTAGCTTTGGAAATTACAAAATTCATATGATATTGGCATTGGAGAGAACAAAAAGGGCATAAAAATCATGTTGGAAATTATAAAAATTTCTTACAAGTCCATTGTTGTACTGTCCAAGGTTAGAGAGTTTGTTAATCTGTCTTACTTCTGAAGGTTTATTTCTATTCAGTTAAATGATAAGTACAGCAATGGAGCTGGGTTTTTGTAAAAATTTATAAGGCTTTTATGAAATTATATTCAGGGTTTTTTTTTTGTAATGTCCTCCAGGGCAGGCCTGCTTAATTAAATAAGGATTTACTTTTGGAAAGGTTTTGTATAATCTAAATAAATTTACAAGAAGATGCTACATAAGTATATGCTGTAGAACAACTTGAATTAATTTAAGTATTCTTAACACATTGGTAGACCTTAAAATACAATGTAAATTAATTGAACACTTTATATATTTGCATGTATTTTCTCCACTGAGTAATTTTAGAGCAATTTCTACTCAATACTTTTACAATCTACTCAAGTCTTTGAACATTATTGCAAGTGTGTTTTGTTGAAAATAAATGAGAGCCCTTTTGAAAATTCTATTTTATACCCTGAAAATCTTGAACCTTTGGATAAAATGTATCATGTTTTTTTTCTTGGTCTGATTGAGTTCAAGATAATGAGGTTTTGCTATATTTGTTTTCAGGCAGCTAGGTATGCACAGAGTTTAGAAAATGCAGTCTGGACAAACCAGTTTGACAACACAGCCAATAAAAGGGCACACATTGAAACCACAGGGCCAGAGATTTGGCAGGAAACCAGTAAGTTTATCATCAGAAACTGCAGGACCAAAGATTTAGAAGGAAACTTGTAATTTTGTAATCAATCACTATAGTGTCTGCAAAACAAGAGGCCCATGGGCCACATCGCTTATCTGAGTAACGGGTGATGCAGTTCTTTACCAGATTCCCCCTCTTGCTATATCTATCATGCCCCACTACCCCCTTCCCTTTTATGATTTTAAAACTTTAGAATCTACACTACCCAAGGATGCTTCCACATAAATTTCAGTTTTCCTGGCCCAGTGGTTATTGAGAAGAAGATTTTTAAAATTTGTTCTAAATATTTCTATGTAAAACTTGGATTCCCTATTGTGGCCCCGCCCTACCCCCAGGGGTCATGATTTTAACAACTGAATATCTACACTACCTAAGGATGCTTCCATATAAGTTTCAGCTTTCCTGGCCCAGTGGTTCTTGAGAAGAAGATTTTTAAAGATTTGTTCTATATATTTCTATGTAAAACTTGGATTCCTTATTGTGGCCCCGCCCTACCCCCGGGGGTCATGATTTTAATGATTTAATATCTACACTACCCAAGGATGCTTCCATATAAGTTTCAGCTTTCCTGGCCCAGTGGTTCTTGAGAAGAAGATTTTTAAAGATTTGTTCTATATATTTCTATGTAAACCTTGGATTCCTTATTGTGGCCCCGCCCTACCCCCGGGGGTCATGATTTTAACAATTTAATATCTACACTACCCAAGGATGCTTCCACATAAGTTTCAGCTTTCCTGGCCCAGTGGTTCTAGAGAAGAAGATTTTTAAAGATTTGTTCGATATATTTCTATGTAAACCTTGGATTTCTTATTGTGGCCCCGCCCTACCCCTGGGGGTCATGATTTTAACAATTTAATATCTACACTACCCAAGGATGCTTCCACATAAGTTTCAGCCTTCCTGGCCCAGTGGTTCTTGAGAAGATTTTTTAGTGACCCCATCCTTTTTTTGTCTTTTCTTGATTATCTCCCCTTGTAAGGAGACTTGGCCCTTTATTTTAACAATTTAAACTCCCCTTCACCCAAGGATGCTTTGTACCAAGTTTGGTTAAAATTGGCCCATTGGTTCTTGAGAAGAAGTCAAAAATGTGAAAAGTTAACAGACAGACGGATGGACACCGGACAAAATGTAATCAGAAAAGCTCACTTGAGCCTTCGGCTCAGGTGAGCTAAAAAAGGAAGATCCGGCACTTACAAAGATAGAATTTTTTACACCAGTTTTAAAATTACCTGGCAAGTCCTATTGAAAGGGGGGGGGGGGGGGTTCAGCTACATGGTGTATGGGATTTGATATCATGGATAAAGAAGAGCAAAGTTGTTGATACCATATAAGCAGAAATTTTAGAGAGGATTTAATTTTGGCATTATTAGCGAGGGTGCTGAGATCGCGAAAATTTAATATCGCTAAAAAATTATTTGTGTTTTATTTGCTAAAGCTTCTTTAGTGAACATTTTAAAATCGCTAAAATTGCATCTCACTAAAAATAAATTACCAGCTTTTAAGGACAAATCGCTAAATTTGCGTCTCGCTAAAATTTCCACTTATACGGTATTTAATTTGAAAATTTTACATGCTGTGAAGGACTTGAATTCTTTGGGTCTCTTCATTTACCACAAAAACAATGAAACTTAAACCTCCAACAAAAATTAATAATTTCACAGCAATTCCTATGTATGAAGAAAACTGTACATTGTTGGTGGAAATTGTTAAGTCATATGTTTTTTGATTAACCCTCAGATGGGAAAGTGAATGCTGTGGTATTTGGAACCGGAACAGGTGGGACTTTAGCCGGAGTGGGCACCTACCTCAAAGATAAAAACAAAAATGTCCAGGTGTTTCTGGCTGATCCTCAGGTAATTTTATGTTCTTCGACAAGAAAGGTAATACATAACAATATGGTTGCATTATATTACTGTCACATCTTCAAAGTAGTCTGTATGTTGCTACATACTCATTACTTCTGCAAAATAGCATACATTACTGCTACATTTGTAAGTATACAATAGCACTTGTGTCATAACTTTAAGATTAAATTTGGTATAAGGAAAGAAATCTTTATTTCAGGAATAGCAAAGAAAAATTATTACTAAACTTTGCAAGTAATCTCTATTGTTCAAATTAACTCCCAGGGGCAGGCGGGGTCAAAGTCTTTTGAAATCTTCTTTTCAAGAGTCAATGGATGAAAAAAGAAAAGATAAAACTTATGTGTAAGTTTTTTAACATAATAGAATTTTTGTGAATTCATTTTTTTCCTAAGATTATGGACCTTAAGGGTTAGGGTAGGGCTAAAGTCATTGGGCTAAAGTCAGGGATCCAATTTTACATAATTTATGTGTATGGGGGAGTTCTTCTGAAATGCATCAAGAGGATTTCAGTCATACTGAGATACTTAAACATTCACAGTTAGTGTGGGTTGAAAGATCTATTAGAGTTAGAATGGGGCTACAATATGGGATCAAATTTTTCAATGAAACCACTCTGTAAGGTTATGTAGGTAAGATGTGTAGCTCATATGGGGCATTTTCTTTTGTTGTCTAAGGATAACAGATTTAAATGGAATAAAAGGGGCATACAACCCTCTCTTTCTCCAAATATTTATTACAAATATTTCATAGCCAAGGAATAATCTGATATTTTGTTAGAATTTGATTACACAGGAACAGTTTTGCAAAGTATCAAAAATTTTTATGATAAATATGAAATACTGTATTTTACGAGGTATATTTTCTATTGTCTGAGTATAAGCATCCTTGACCAATCAAAACTTTGAAAGGGAACTTAATTGCAATGAAATTCCATTTTAATTATTTTTTTTTCATTCTGAGCCGTTAATGTCAACCCAAAGCCTGTGAATGGTTGACTACAAGAAGACAATAAATTTGCTAACGATGATGTACTTTACTATTGTAAATGTATGTATATAAACTCACATTGGTAATGAATATCAGTTACAGTGCATGTATAATTGCCAATATTAAAGAATTTCAGTAAGAAAATGTAGATCAGCAGACGGTTTGTCAATAAAGGACAATTGTACTTATGGACCCTGGTAAAATGTTAAAAATTGATTCAAACAAAGCATAATTTTTTTTTTCATCTCACATCATCAAATGATATCTTAATCACAAGATTCAAGAAATCTTAGTGCTGAAATTCATGTATATACAAAGATGAAAGCCCCATACAATGTGGTAGGAGTCAACTTACATTTATGAGTTTCTTTAGTAAATTGAGGATCGGCATTCATTTGAAAGCCTAATTGTTAACTATCAGCTTAATGTAGTGCAAACTTACATAATATGTCTTTTTTTAACATACATATTGTAAGGCAATTGTACTAGTATTGGAAGTCATAATATTATACAGCTCTAAATAACTGACCTATATAGATGACACTCAGATAGATTCAGCAAAACTTTTCCAGATTTGGGGTATCTGTAGGCATTTTAAATCCCTAGTTCTTCAAAATCCATGCAGTTGATGCAATAAAAATGTAGCTGTATTCTTTGGTCTGCTTCTGTTTTTTAAAATAATTAATTCTTTATATCACGAGAAATCCATTACTAGCATGTAAATCATTGTAAACATGCATAACCTTTACTGTACAATGAATTAGCAGCCTCCCAAGGAAACTTCAGTGATGTACATAATTTAACTAAAATGTCTTTAAAGCTTACATAAGTACATGTATTTTGTTTCTGAATTGTCCTAGAGTGAAATTTAATTTCTTGTTTAGTTGTTATCCCACAGTGGATGCAGATGAAAGAAAGGGGGAAAACAGGTCAAATAGCAGAGAGATCTTCCTGCAGTGTATAGTCCAATAGAAACCTGGATATTTAGTTAGAATTTGTTTTCACTAAAACAAACATTATTGTGATGTAACATTGAATGATAGTTATGTAATAATTTCTCTTTCAGGGAAGTGTTCTGTACAACTATATAAAAAATGGGAAGTTAGAGAGAACTCCTGGAGATTCCATTACAGAGGGCATAGGTCAAGGTCGAGTCACTCAAAATTTGAAGGATGCCCCTATTGATGATGCATTAGCAATCAAAGATGTCCATGCAGTGGAATGGGTAAATGGAAAGATGAATTTAACAGGATATTTCAGACTTTTGACCATAGAGTAGCTACAAATCAAATAATGGATCCTAGAATCAGATTTAAAGCCACAAGAGGAATTCAAGGCTTAACCTTAGGATATATAGAGAAATTGTTTAAAAATCTGAAGAAAATAAACTTGTGCAATTTTCTTGATTAATACTTTCAGAATGCTTTATATTTCAGACCTTCAGACTTCTCCATGAGGAGGGCTTTTTTGTAGGTGCTTCCACGGGACTAAATATAGCAGCTGCAAAGCAGGTAGCTGAGATCATGGGTCCAGGACACACTATTGTTACCTGTCTGTGTGACACAGGCCAGGTAATTTTGTTTTTAGCTCACCTGAGCCGAAGGCTCAAGTGAGCTATTCTGATCAAAATTTGTCTGTCGTTGTCGTAAACTTTTCACATTTTCATCTTCTTCTCAAGAACCACTGGGCCAATTTCAACCAAACTTGGCACAAAGTATCCTTGGGTAAAGGGGATTCAAGTTTGTTCAAATGAAGGGCCATGCCCTTTTCCAAGGGGAGATAATAATGAATTAGAGAAAAATTAATGGCGTTTTAAAAAAATCTTCTTCTCAATAACCACTGGGCCAGGAAAGATGAAATTCATGTGGCATCATCCTCAGGTAGTGTAGATTCAAATTTGTTCAAATCATGACCCCCGGGGGGTAGGGTGGGGCCAAAATGGCCGATCAAAGTTTTACATAGGAATATATAGGAAAAATCTTTTAAAATCTTCTTCTCAAGAACCACTGGGCCAGGAAAGACGAAACTCATGTGGCATCATCCTCAGGTAGTGTAGATTCAAGTTTGTTCAAATCATGACCCCCGGGGGTAGGGTGGGGCCAAAATGGCCGATCAAAGTTTTACATAGGAATATATTGAGAAAATCTTTAAAAATCTTTTTCTCAAGAACCACTGGGCCAGGAAAGATGAAATTCATGTGGCATCATCCTCAGGTAGTGTAGATTCAAGTTTGTTCAAATCATGACCCCCGGGGGTAGGGTGGGGCCAAAATGGCCGATCAAAGTTTTACATAGGCATATATAGGAAAAATCTTTAAAAATCTTCTTCTCAAGAACCACTGGGCCAGCAAAGATGAAACTCATGTGGAATCATCCTCAGGTAGTGTAGATTCAAACTTGTTCAAATCATGACCCCCGGGGGTAGGGTGGGGCCAAAATAGCCGATCAAAGTTTTACATAGGAATATATAGGAAAAATCTTTAAAAATCTTCTTCTGAAGAACCACTGGGCCAGCAAAGATGAAACGCATGTGGCATCATCCTCAGGAAGTGTAGATTCAAATTTATTTAAATCATGACCCCTGGGGGTAGGGTGGGGCCAAAATGGCCGATCTAAGTTTTACATAGGAATATATAGAAAAAATCTTCTTCTCAAGATCCATTGACACAGGAAAGATGAAACTCATATGGAATCATCCCCAGGTAGTGTAGATTCGACTGTGTTCAAATCATGACCCCCCGGGGGTAGGGAGGGGCCAAATGGCCGATAAAAGTTTTATATAGGAATATATGGGGAAACCTTTTAATATCTTCTTTTCAAGTACTTCAAAGCCATGCTTAGTGATATTTTTAGGAAATCATCCTCAGGTAGTGTAGATCCTATTTTGTTCAAATCATGACCCCCTGGGTGTTAAAATTCAAGCCCCCCCCCCCCCCCAGTAAACTTTCAGTTCTGATCTGATATGTGCTCTTTCCTAGCCAATTGCTCAGGTGAGCGATGTGGCCCCTGTGCCTCTTGTTATTTGTTTGTTTTAAGACCTTTTCGAGATTTTTTCCCTCATGTTAGGATTCCACCTCTTGCCAGTGGAGGGCTGCAAATGTAGAGCAACCACTCTAACCATTGCACCACATGGGGGATAAATTTTGTTTTTGAAAATATTGATACTCACACATATGCCAATCCCAGCTGCTTTTCATTATGCACTTCATGTAATATACTCTTATTAAGTAATAATTGATCTCTCTTATATAAAGAGGAATATTTGGAAAACAAGGATATTAAAAATTTATCTTAATTTATTTACTTACTTTTCACAGGATGGTTTTTGTTAATAACTCCTGGAATCAATAATAAACATTTAGTTTTTCATAGGTAAAGTAGCCAAAAGTTTCTGTCATTATTATGATCAGTTAAATGTTGTTAATATAAAATAAGTCCACAATGAAAATATTCACCATCATGATCATGATTATTTAAGACCTATGATACGTACTGATTCAAAGTCAACTTTTCTAAGAAGTGCATTGACTTCAAATGTTTAGGCTTAAGTGTGTTGAAATAGATTTATGTGCAGTGCTTTAATATATGGGTACCTTTCCACTTATCATGACTTATAGTGCCAAAAGTAATTGAAACAATTGCAGATATTTAACAGTAATATTGATATTTGAAATCACAATATTTGACGATTATTTGTTGATAAAATTCTAAAAAATTTGGTATTAGTCATGAGTTCATAACCCACATCTAAAGTCAGGCATCTCATTGCAAAAAGGTGGTTTGGGGTTCAGGAATTGGCTGTCCTAATTTTAGAAGCCAAGAACATAAAAAAACCTAAAATAAGTACTGTAAAATCACATATTTTCTTGGGATCAAATATTTTGTGGTCCGATGAAAAAATATGGGTTCTCGGGGATTAAAATTTCAAGGATGAAGAATTTTAAGTAGTAATATCTGTGAAAAATTACATTCAAAAATACATTAAATTCTTGGGTTTCTTCATACCTCAAAAAAAAAAAACAACTATAAAAATTAACCCCCTAACAAAATGAGTGATTTTACAGTAATCACTGAATCCTTGTGTGTTTGTTAATATACATATATGGTTAACTTGGGTACCTTTCTTTCTACATGTATAATCTTCATATTTAAACCACTTAGGTTTATATAGGTGGTAAATGGTAAGAGAAAGACATTTTTACAGACATTTGGTCAAAGTCAAAATGATTCTCTTATTAAACGAAGCATAATGTTTAGGCCTGTATCAAGAAGTTGACATGTCCATAAACATAATACTTTTGATGATTTCCATAAGAAGCTTAAATGTTAAGACTAGCAGGGTAGTTCAGATTGCTATTGTTGACACAACTGAGTTTTCATGAATCATTTCTTTGCAGTAAAACATGTTTCTAATGAACACAAATATATAATGAATTGACATATGCAGCAAAGTGATTCCCATTCCTTATGGCTTTAAAATATACAGTGTAGTGGGATCAGATATAATGAATGATGTTTATATTTAAACAAAGCCCTGTGAATTTCAGTACAAGCATGTTTTATACACTGTAATAATAATAAAAGTTTTGAGGTATATATAGGCAAGCCCTATATATAGGGGTCTTCAGGTAGAGCGAGAATTTGAACAGAAATGGCGGACACATTCCTTTTTCAAATCGTGAAAAGCTTCAATTTAGAATTAAATAAAGTAAACAAAAATGATGAATTGATACAGTATTTTACATATGACATACTCAATATATTTTATTGGAGTTTTCTCCCTTACAGTGTTATTCTCTTTTCTAGAGATACTATGGAAAGTTGTTCAGTAGGAAGGTGCTTCAAGACAGAGGTAAGATCATAAACAGATTTAAAATGGGGTGGGGTGAAAAAGTCTCCTCCTCCTTACCACCACCACCCCACACCCCAAAAAGGGGAGAATTGCACAGAGATACATGCATTTAGTACAGAAGGACAGATAATACAAACCAATTTTTTATCAAAAGTCCTGAAAATAATATCCTGAATTACATCAATGTGAGAAAAAATAATAAGCTTCATAGTATAGAATTTACTGTATACAGGGAAATTTTCGCCCCATTTTAATTTCGCCCCTTTTGCCCTACTTTCTATTGGGCGAATTTAAAACGGGGCGAATTCAAAGAATACAGTATAATTTCTTAAACAAAACTATGACTGGGCGAATTTAAAACAGGCCAAAATTGTTTTCAAGTGTGAAAGGGCGAAATTAAGATGGGGCAAAAATAACCCTTATACAGTATTTTAATTCAAAATTTCATAAAAATGGGATTTTAAGTGACAAAAAATTATATAGATTAATAAGGATGGTCGCAAAATGTCATGAAAAGTTAACAAATTCTTAATATTTTAGTTACATGTATTTATTTGTCACAGCATTTACAACCAAAATTGGTCAAACAATATATACCAATCCAGGCATGTATCATCTGTCTAAAAGGGCAAAAATTATTTTTCAAGTAATTTACGAATTACCGAAAAGAAAACATTTTGAATGAATACTTTAGATACCAAAATACCACTGTTTAAGTCAGGTGGGGATCTTTTTTTGTTTTGTTTTTGCATCTGTAAAATATTTTCAAATTTGCTCCCACACCTAAGATTAAATCCTTGATCACCTATTGGAGATTTCTCTCCAAGTCAGTTGGAGATAAGTTGTTTTGATATACGGGTATGTACTGATTGACGAAAACAAGATTGTTTTGCACTTAAGTTTGTAGAAGGTGCTAGGCTATAGGTTGTATTATTACTATTTTATTTTATTAAACAAGGACATATGTACCTTTCATTTAGCATTAATGTAATAAATTGGATATAAAACATATACATGTAATGAAAGTGATTAGTATATACACTAATTGCTTAAAATGGGTACAGAAAGCAGAGGGTTTTTGCCTTGAGGACAGCCACAGCAAAATAAAATAGATATGTATGTACTGATAATACTTTCAAATAAATTAAGAATCTTCGGTGAAATGTTCAGACAATCTCTTTCACTCTTGACTGTTTTAGGAGTTGATTTGATACGGAATTTTATCTTTTAGTACTTTCATATCAGTGCAATGTATAATAGAGGTCATTAGGTGTTTATTGAATATTTTGCACATTAAGCAAACAGTTGGACGTAAAAACCTTTATATTATTGCTTTAGCTTCCCTTGAACTGGCATAAAAATTACCTACATGTATGTACTGTAAAAGTCTAGACGCAAAAGAAGAGAATAGACATGTATATGTGATTCTTGCAGTGATTTTATTTAGGCAATAATAAGTTGACATAAATAACCATTTTAGAGTAGAGATGGAAACAAAATCGTCTGCAAAAGAGATGGAAATCAAATTTTCAGCATAAGATCATGTTAAAGTAAAAGCCCCCCCCCCCTCCCCCAATTAGCTTCTTTTATAAAATTTGTCCTCAACACCTTCTGAAAAATCTATTACATTTTCTCAGAATAATTATTATATATGCTCTCATTAATACATGGCCTGTTCTCTTTATGGCTGCATATCACATCTGGAATTTTGTATAAAAATATTCAACTTTTGATTTCCAACATCTAAAAGTTCTCCAATATTTTACATAAAGTACTTTTCTGAAAATGAAAACAGACTGTTAACTTTTTCCCCACATAAAAAATGAAAGAATAAATAATTAATGTCTTACATAAATTTGGTGCAGTCACCAACAATGTTCAGGGGAACATTGAATTTGGTAAACATTGCATGATCATTTAAATTATGCAAAATTTTTAAACTTGACTTGATGCATTTATGTACAGTGTATTGTAATATTTTTATTAAAAAATGTGGTTTGAATTAAATATAATATTTATATCCTATGAAGAAATTTATGTTTATTTACTTGATTAAAATTAAATTTCAAGAAAGGTACCCTACAAAAATATTAGAAATGTACAAGAAGAAATGTCAAAAATGATGTGTAAAATATGGAAATGGAAATAAATACATATAATGTAAGAATTGTAAAGCAAAATTCTAGAAATGAAATGCTGCCCTCTATATAGAGCTGTGAGGAAATGAAAATGTATACCCTGGACCCACTATAGGATACATGTTTATCTTTCCATTCCTCAGAGAAGAAAAAGTAAAACCCTCAAGAAATCAGAGATCGTTTTGCTGTCTGTTAGCAAATTATCTGATGCAATAACAGCCACTCATCAATCTGCAGACTTCATTGAATGAGGGATGGTAACAGGAAGAATTCTCTTAGTTAGTGGTCAAAAGTCTTGTTTATTTGTCGGAAATAATTGATTTGATCATTAAAGGAGTTATTATTTGAAGAATTTCATTTTTTTAATGAAAATCTTTACAACAGTTCATTAAAATGCTGGTATAAGATAAATTAACCAACATAAATTTTTGCATGAGTCAGCAATAATTATATTTATTACCACATATATTTGCCTATAAATTGATTATAAGGAGTTTAATTAAAAAGTTATTTTCCTGTAAGATGAAAAACAGTATTATTTTTAATGATTCCAGAAATAATTGTTCATAAAGGTACAAACTTATTATAATGTAGAAAAAATGATCAAGGCCACTACAGTGTATATGCATAAAGCCCAGAATCTTATATTTATGTTCCCCAAACGAAGTTGGGGAACATATTGTTTTTACTCTGTTTCTTATTATTATTATTATGTTCCCCAAACGGAGTTTGGGAACATATTGTTTTTACTCGGTTTCTTAGTATTATTATTATTATTATTTTTTTTCTTATTTGTTCTCCGGTACTTTTTTGTCCGCGAGTGTTCTCAGAAACTGTTCACCCAACTGAGCTAAAACCTTTTTAGGGTTAATAGGTGTGTAGTGTAGGTGTGCGGAACGAAGGTCATTTTGCGCGCATACGCCTGCACGTGCGTGCGCGTGAAATGAGTGAATTGACTGATATACTTAATATAGCTATAACTTTTACATTTTTTGATGAAATGCTTTGAAACTCATTACATGAGGATATATTAATAGTGTTAATATAATGACACTGTCAAATTAGCACGAACTCACGCGCATGCACGTGCGCTTTGCTCTGATTGGCTGAAACAAAAATCTAAATTTCTCTTTTGTTTTTTGACGAAATGCTTTGAAAGTTTAAACATTGTCATGAATTAGGATAACCTACAATATAATATGGAAAAAATTTCATGAAATCACGCGCATGCACGTGCAATGCAATCCGATTGGCTGAAACTTTAAATGGCTATATCTCCTTTGTTTTTTGACGAAATGCTTTGAAATTTAAAACATAGTCACGCATTAGGATATCCTGCAATATGAAATACAAAAATTTCAAGAAATCACGCGCATGCACGTGTGCTGCAATCTGATTGGCTGAAACTTTAAATGGCTATATCTCCTTTGATTTTTGACGAAATGCTTTGAAATTTAAAACATAGTCATGCATTAGGACATTCTACAATATGATTTAGAAAAACATTCTTTAAATCACGTGGATGCACGTGTGCTGCAATCTGATTGGCCGAAACTTGAAATGGCTATAATTCCCTTGGTTTTCAACCAAACAGGATGGGATTTAGAACATAGATAGATATAAAGGCCTCCTACAAGAGGGTATGGTCATCATGCACGTGCACGCACGTGCGTGCATTTGGAACGAGTGAAATTAAATATACACTTAAATGAGTGATTTTTTAAATACTTTTGGACTAAATGCTTTAATATAAAGTATATTTAAATATATAGAAAGTGTAGACAAGATTATATGATCATTACGCACGTGCATTCACATGGGCACGCGTGCAATGTTAAAATTTGAATATAATTGGTATCCTTTTGGGAAAACGTTGTAAAAGTAAAAAATGCACAGATGTTGTCTTATTAATGAAGTTTACAGGGAATATGGCATCAAAAGGGATTTGGGGAGCGTTTGGGGAACATCTGTAACGGTTCCCGTTACAATTAGCACTAGTTATTATTATTATTATTATTTTTCTTCTTCTTCCTGGGTACTTTTTTGTCCGGGAATGATCTTGTAAACTGTTCGTCCGAGGTAGGTAAAACCTTTTTAGGGTAAGTAGACATGTTATGCAGATTTGCGGAATCAAGGTCATTTTGCGCGCACGTGCTTGCAAGAGCGCGCACGTGCAACACTTGAAATAACCAATATAATAGATATAGTCGGAACTTTTCTATTTTTTGATAAAATGCTTTGAAACTCATAATGTAAGGATACATTAGTAGTATAAACAAGATGGCATGGTCAAAATAGCAAGATCTCACGCGCATGCACGTGCGCTTTGCTCTGATTGGCTGAAACTAAAGTCTCAATATCTTTCTTGTTTCTTGTCATAATCTTTTGAAATTTTGAACATGGTCCTACATTATGAAGATATGTTTAGCATGATATTAAAATTTTAATGAAACATAAATGTTGGTGCTGTAATCTGATACATTAAACTTTAAATGGCTATACCCTTTGTTTTTTGACGAAATGCTTTGAAATTTAAAACATAGTCATGTGACTGCGGTATTCCTAAAATAAGATATAGAAAGAGTACAAGAAATTAGGCGCATGCACGTGTGCTGCAAATATAATGGCTGAAACTTCAAATGGCTATAAATCTCTTGTTTTCAACCAAACAGGATGGGATTGTAGAAACTTGGATAAATATAAGGGACTCCTACAAGAAGGTGTAGTCATTATGCACGTGCTTGCACGTGCGTGCACGTGAAAAGTAAAATAAAAAATACACT